>NC_054377.1:72923791-73223791 GCF_017654675.1 Xenopus laevis
ATTTGCAGAAAAATAATCCACACCTAAATTTGCAGTACATCCCAGGATAATTATTACAACTCTGAGAAACAAAACAAAAACATGCATGCCAAACTGTTATACAGGTAAATGTAAATTATGAGACAGAAGAGAAAAATAAAAACATAATTTTTTACAACTTCAATTTTCAAAGTGCTGCTAAAGAATCTTCTCAAAGTCGTGATGACAAATTGTTGCCTTGGAATCAGAAAGCTGGCCAACAAACTATCATTCTTACTCTGTTGAATATTAATGATTGAGGTATATTGTTTTTTTTTTTTTTACCTTCTTGCAATCCCTTTATAGATAATTCGACATTACTTATCCGGCAGCACTATACATCTTAGTAATGTCACTGTAGCTCTGTAAGAAATAGCAAATAACCATCAATTACTACATACAATGTGCTAGTTTAGATCAATCATTGTGAACAGACATTGCAAAATATTATCTGCTTCCATAAAGTG
Organism: Xenopus laevis; assembly: GCF_017654675.1. Classification (NCBI taxonomy): domain Eukaryota; kingdom Metazoa; phylum Chordata; class Amphibia; order Anura; family Pipidae; genus Xenopus; species Xenopus laevis. The sequence continues at coordinate 72,924,277 of NC_054377.1, forward strand.
ACATGGTGCTCAGAAATATGTGATAGAAACATAAGAAGCATATTGGTTAAAAATGTCACTTTGTGATCGTTTGAACTTTGAAATGCATTATGAGTAATGGGTTGCAAAGAGAATGGAGAAGGTTGTGTGACATATAAAATGATAGTTTGACATTTTCCATTCTTCTTGGCTTAAGAAAAAGAGGAGAAAATACTTTAGGTGCAATGCAATATATATGTGGACAATGCCATAAACGTGTGTTTATTATTTTATGTTCCAAAGCACATGCTATGAGCAAGATATAGCTCTGCATTCAAAACAGAGAGTTATTCAATATCATTTAGTGATGATCTTATACTGGGTAATATTTATTTTTTCCTGCTATCTATAAATGTTGTATATTCACTAATCAAAGCCATCCATAGCTAGCAATATTAACTAAACACTGCAGCTTTATCAGACTTATGGTTGCATTTTTATCGTAAAGGGCCCCAAATGAGAAAATGGTAGAGAACATGCTGCATAAACATTGGCAGTTCTTTAACAGCATTTCCTCTGTCAAAATGAATGAACCACTGGTTGTTCCACCCATCTCATAATTAGGGATGTCGCGGACTGTTCACCGGCGAACTTGTTCGCGCGAACATCGACTGTTCGCGCTCGCCGAATGTTCGCGAACGTCGCGCGACGTTCGCCATTTTGGGTTCGCCTTAGCTGGCGCTTTTTTTTGACCTCTCACCCCAGACCAGCAGATACATGGCAGCCAATCAGGAAGCTCTCCCTCCTGCACCACCCCCACACCCCCTGGACCACTCCCCTTCCATATATAAACTGAAGCCCTGCAGCGTTTTTTCATTCTGCCTGTGTGTGCTTGGAAGAGCTAGTGTAGGGAGAGAGCTGTTAGTGATTTGAGGGACAGTTGATAGTAAGTTTGCTGGCTAGTAATCTACTTGATACTGCTCTGTATTGGAGGGACAGAACTCTGCAGGGATTTGAGGGACATTTTAGGTTAGGTAGCTTTGCTGGCTAGTAATCTACCTTCTACTGCAGTGCTCTGTATGTAGCTGCTGTGGGCACTGATCTCTTCTGATCTCATCTGCTGACTGCTGCCTGTAACCCAATAGTCCTTGTAAGGACTGCTTTTATTTTCTTTTTTGTTTTTTTACTTTGCTACTATAAGAGCCCAGTGCTATTAGTCTAGCTGTGTTGGGGAGTGGGACTGGTGTGCTACTGTGCTGCTCCTAGTAGTTCAGCAGCACCAACCCGAGTAATTTTTTTTTTTTAATATACATATATATATATTTTTATTTTACTTATCTTACTGTTCTTTAACGTGTCCAGTGCTGTTTGCTGTTCTTCATAGTAGTGCACCAATAGTAGTGCACTTGCAGGCATTATTTGCCCAGTGTGTTCTTCAAACAACTGCCATCTAGCTGTGTGAGCTTTTTCACATTCTGTCTAAATATCAATAATAATACCGTCTCCAGAAACACCACCCGAGTGACGTTTTTCAAGCAGCAATAATATATTCCGTATCCACTGCTGTAGTAGTGTATACGTTGACATTGTAGGCATTGTTTGCCCAGTGTGTTCTTCATTTTCAAACAACTGCCATCTAGCTGTGTGAGCTTTTTCACATTCTGTCTAAATATCAATAATAATACCGTCTCCAGAAACACCACCCGAGTGACGTTTTTCAAGCAGCAATAATATATTCCGTATCCACTGCTGTAGTAGTGTATACGTTGACCTTGTAGGCATTGTTTGCCCAGTGTGTTCTTCATTTTCAAACAACTGCCATCTAGCTGTGTGAGCTTTTTCACATTCTGTCTAAATATCAATAATAATACCGTCTCCAGAACCACCACCCGAGTGACGTTTTTCAAGCAGCAATAATATATTCCTTATCCACTGCTGTAGTAGTGTATATGTTGACCTTGTAGGCATTGTTTGCCCAGTGTGTTCTTCATTTTCAAACAACTGCCATCTAGCTGTGTGAGCTTTTTCACATTCTGTCTAAATATCAATAATAATACCGTCTCCAGAACCACCACCCAAGTGACGTTTTTCAAGCAGCAATAATATATTCCTTATCCACTGCTGTAGTAGTGTATACGTTGACCTTGTAGGCATTGTTTGCCCAGTGTGTTCTTCATTTTCAAACAACTGCCATCTAGCTGTGTGAGCTTTTTCACATTCTGTCTAAATATCAATAATAATACCGTCTCCAGAACCACCACCCGAGTGACGTTTTTCAAGCAGCAATAATATATTCCGTATCCACTGCTGTAGTAGTGTATACGTTGACCTTGTAGGCATTGTTTGCCCAGTGTGTTCTTCATTTTCAAACAACTGCCATCTAGCTGTGTGAGCTTTTTCACAATCTGTCTAAATATCAATAATAATACCGTCTCCAGAAACACCACCTGAGTTGTTGTTGTTGTTTTAAAAATAATGCCAGGCAAAGGCAGGCCGCCACGCAGAGGCACTAGGGGCCGTGCTGCTATGCTATCCTGTGGCCCTAGGAAATTGCCCAGTTTTAAAAAGGCAATGACCCTGAACTCCCAAAATGCTGAAGAGGTAGTTGACTGGCTTACACAGCACACCCCATCCTCTACCGTTTCTAACTTTACCACAACATCCTCATCCTCCACTGCTATGGGCACCCCACGTAACACTTCCTCCACCACCGGCGCCCCTTCTTCACTGGAGTCAGAGGAGTTATTTTCACATGAGTTTCTTGAACTGAGTGATGCGCAACCATTATTGGCAGAAGAAGATGAAGGAGATGAGGACGTTACACCAGATTTAATTCTAGCAGAGAACACAACAGAGATGGACATAATGAGTGATGAGGAGGTCCCCGCTGCTGCTTCCTTCTGTGAGCTGTTAGAAGAAATTGATGCATCTGAGGAGAATGATGATGAGGAGATTGATGTTTTGTGGGTGCCCAGTAGAAGAGAGCAAGAGGAGGATAGTTCAGATGGAGAGACGGAGAGTCAGAGAGGCAGGAGGAGAATAAGACTTAGAAGAAGCAGGGAGGACAGCTCGCAGGGAACAGTAGGGCAACAACATGTATCGGCACCTGTGGTCAGCCGGCCAACGCACCCGCCATTGCCGCCAACGCCGCCAACTTCTACTGTTACCGCCAGATTGCCAGCTTCAAAAAGGTCAGCAGTGTGGGATTTTTTTAATGTGTGTGCCTCTGACAAAAGCGTTGTAATTTGCAATGAGTGCAGTCAGAAACTGAGTCTTGGGAAGCCCAACAGCCACATAGGTACAACTTCTATGCGAAGGCACATGAACGGCAAGCACAAAGCACTTTGGGAGCAACACCTCAAAGGCAACAGACAAACTAAAAGCCACCCTCCTTCTGGTCCAGCATCTTACTGCTCTACCTCTGCTGTCCTTGACCCGTCTGAACCACCCTCCACTCCGCCTTCCACCTTGACCCACCAGTTCCCATTCCCAGTCATCTGCCCCCAGCCAAGTTTCTGTGAGGGCCATGTTTGAGCGTAAGAAGCCAATGTCTGCGAGTCACCCCCTTGCCCGGCGTCTGACAGCTGGCTTGTCCGCACTCTTAGCCCGCCAGCTTTTACCATACCAGCTGGTGGACTCTGAGGCCTTCCGCAAATTTGTAGCAATTGGGACACCGCAGTGGAAGGTACCCAGCCGCAATTTTTTTTCAAAAAAGGGAATACCACACCTGTACCACCATGTGCAGAGCCAAGTCACAGCATCTCTGTCACTTAGTGTTGGGCCAAAGGTCCATATGACTACTGACGCATGGTCCTCCAAGCATGGTCAGGGCAGGTATGTCACCTACACTGCCCACTGGGTGAACTTGGTAATGGCTGTGAAGCAGGGAATGTGTGGCTCAACAACAACAGTGGAGTTGGTGTCACCGCCACGGATTGCACGCGGTTCTGCCACCACCTCTACTCCTCCTTCGCTCTCTACCTCGTCTTCTTCCTCTTCTTCCTCCTCTGCTGCTGGGTCCTCCTCCTTCACACCTGTGCACCCCCAGCTCCCCCTAGGCTATTCGACGTGCCAGGTACGCCGTTGTCATGCTGTCTTGGGGATGACGTGCCTGGAAAGCAGAAACCATACCGGATCTGTACTCCTGTCATCTCTGCAGTCAGAGGCCGATCGGTGGCTGACCCCACACCAACTGAAGATCGGAAAAGTGGTGTGTGACAACGGAAGCAATCTGTTGGCAGCACTGAGACTGGGCAATTTAACACATGTGCCCTGCATGGCACATGTTCTGAATTTAATAGTCCAACGTTTTGTCTCGAAGTACCCAGGATTCCAGGACGTTCTCAGGCAGTCCAGGAAGGTGTCGGCCCATTTCAGACGTTCCTACACAGCCATGGCACGCCTTGCTGACATTCAGCAGCGGTACAACATGCCAGTCAGGCGTTTAATTTGCGACAGCCAGACTCGCTGGAATTCAACGCTCCTCATGTTGGAACGTCTGCTGCAACAACAAAGAGCCGTCAATGAATACCTGTTTGAACTGGGTGGTAGGACTGGATCTGCAGAGCTGGGGATTTTTTTCCCACGTTACTGGGTGCTTATGCGCGATGCCTGCAGGCTCATGTGCCCTTTTGAAGAGGTTACAAACATGGTCAGTCGCACCGAAGGCACCATCAGCGACCTAATACCCTTTGCTTTCTTCCTGGAGCGTGCCGTGCGACGAGTGACAGATGAGGCTGTAGACCAGCGTGACGAGGAGCAGGAAGCGCACGATTTCTGGTCGGAATCACCAGAACGAGCCCAGGCACCTACTGCAACGCAGGGAGAGGTGTCAGAAGTGGAGTCAGAGGAGGAAGGTGGCTTTGTGGAGGAGGAGGACCAACAGGAGCAGGCTTCCCAGGGGGCTTGTGGTGACCTTTTGGGGACCCCTGGTCTTGTACGTGGCTGGGGGGAGGAGACCGTGGATGATGTAGTCCTTGATAACGAGGAAGCGGAGATGGATACCTCTGCATCCAACCTTGTGAGAATGGGGTCTTTCATGCTGTCATGCCTGTTGAAGGACCCCCGTATCAAGAGGCTTAAGGAGAAGGACCTGTACTGGGTCGCAACGCTACTAGACCCTCGGTACAAGCATAAAGTGGCAGAAATGTTACCAATGTACCACAAGTCCGAAAGGATGCTGCATTTACAAACCAGCCTGCAAAACATGTTGTACAATGCTTTTAAGGGTGATGTCACTTCAGGAACTCATCAACATTCCAGGGGCAGAGGTGCCAGTAATCCTGCCACGAGCGCACCTGCAAGGACAAAGCACTTTGGCCACTCTGTAACGTCAGACATGCAAATGTTTTTCAGTCCAAGGCAGCGCCAGAACCCTTTGGGATCCACCCTCAAAGAACGCCTCGACCGGCAGGTAGCGGACTACCTGGGATTAACTGCAGATATCGACACTCTGAGGAGCGATGAACCCCTGGACTACTGGGTGCGCAGGCTTGATCTGTGGCCAGAGCTGTCACAATTTGCCATGAACCTCTTGTCTTGCCCCGCCTCAAGTGTCCTCTCAGAAAGAACCTTCAGTGCAGCAGGAGGGATTGTAACTGAGAAGAGAACTCGCCTAGGTCACAAAAGTGTGGATTACCTGACCTTTATTAAAATGAATGAGGCGTGGATCTCGGAGGGTTACTGCACGCCGGAAGACTTGTTCTGACTCCCCATGCAGCTGTCCTTCTCTGCACGCCTCATGACTCCACACACAGCTGTCCTTTAGCGTCCTCCTTCCTCCGCCACCGTTACAAACTAGGGTGCAAACCCTACTGGTTTCATTTGAATCCAGGTAAATCCTGAGTTTTTCTGGCCTCTGTGCTTCAGTGGCTGCGACAAATTTTTTTTATATTTTCAGCATTTATATGGCATATTTTTTCTGGCCTCTGTGCTGCAGTGGCTGCGACAAAAAAAATGGAATATTTTCAGCATTTAAATGGCATATTTTTTCTGGCCTCTGTGCTGCAGTGGCTGCGACAAAATTTTTTTATATTTTCAGCATTTATATGGCATATTTTTTCTGGCCTCTGTGCTGCAGTGGCTGCGACAAAAAAAATGAATATTTTCAGCATTTATATGGCATATTTTTTCTGGCCTCTGTGCTTCAGTGGCTGCGACAAAAAAAATGACTATTTTTAGCATTTATATGGCATATTTTTTCTGGCCTCTGTGCTTCAGTGGCTGCGACAAAAAAAATGACTTTTCAGCATTTATATGGCATATTTTTTCTGGCCTCTGTGCTTCAGTGGCTGCGACAAAAAAAATGACTATTTTCAGCATTTATATGGCATATTTTTTCTGGCCTCTGTGCTTCAGTGGCTGCGACCAAAAAATTCATATTTTCAGCATTTATATGGCATATTTTTTCTGGCCTCTGTGCTTCAGTGGCTGCGACAAAATTTTTTTATATTTTCAGCATTTATATGGCATATTTTTTCTGGCCTCTGTGCTTCAGTGGCTGCGACCACAAAAAATTCATATTTTCAGCATTTATATGGCATATTTTTTCTGGCCTCTGTGCTTCAGTGGCTGCGACAAAAAAAAAATTATATTTTTAGCATTCATATGGCATATTTTTTCTGGCCTCTGTGCTTCAGTGGCTGCGAAAAAAAAAAATTATATTTTTAGCATTCATATGGCATATTTTTTCTGGCCTCTGTGCTTCAGTGGCTGCGACAAAAAAAACATAATTTTTCAGGAAAGTACACATGCCTAATTTTTCAGGGTTCTGCAACAGTGGCAAAATCGCATCTTTTATGGTCACCGCAGGTGATCAATAAAGTAGACCAAAACTGTGCCCACACTGCAGAATCAGTGTTTTTTGGTTCACTTCACTGTACATTGAATTACCTCTGCCTGACCGTGCACGTGCGCACAAGCACGGTGACTGCTAAACACACCACTACATAAATATTGCCACCAACAGGACGAACATCCTGGAGGTGACAAGCTCAACTAGTAATTAACAACTATTATTTGCTCACTTGACGGTATCATTCATTAAAGCTCTTTGCGTTTTTTTGCGTTGCAGTAAGCGCCGCGTTTCGTCTTTGCGTGTGAACAGGCTGTAACCTTTACACGACTTGATTGGCATGTAGACGCCGGACGTTTTAAAGCAGTTTATTACACAGGTTTAGAAATGTAGTGTGATTTCTGCCCTTTACAGCACAAAACGCAGCGCTGTGTCAACAATGTATTTTTCAGATACATTTTTGCCCTTGATCCCCCTCTGGCATGCCACTGTCCAGGTCGTTGCACCCTTTAAACAACTTTAAAATCATTTTTCTGGCCAGAAATGTCTTTTTTAGCTTTTAAAATTTGCCTTCCCATTGAAGTCTATGGGGTTCGCGAAGTTCGCGAACCGTTCGCATTTTTGACGCAAGTTCGCAAATATGTTCGCAAACTTTTTTTCCGACGTTCGCTACATCCCTACTCATAATACTGTAGTATCCGTTTAAACTATTTCTGCTTCTCATATTTTGTTTCTGCTGTTGGCTATCTTCAAAATCTCAATCACCACTGATACTCCAACATTTTTCACTTCAAATCCCAGGTCTCAAAGCAATGAACCATTTGTTCTATTAGTTCCACCAAGATCTTAGATCAAGCTTGAACATCCTATTGAAAATATTCTTTCTAAATGATTGCTCCATAGACAGTGTCAGGGTAGGGAGCACAGGAGCCACCAAATTCTCTATAGAACTCATTATACCCTTTAAATATTGGAATGCAGAAAGTCATGGTGAATTTGTGTTGCTGGCATCTGCCTGGTACAAAGCCCAGAGATAAATATATTATAGCCTGAGGCTGAGGGATTCGGTTGGCCCTGGGCCCCCCAGTCCGATGCTGCTTCCAGAAGAGTTGGAAATTAAAATTATTCAAGAATTTCTAATATACAATTATGGTAGCATTCAAAACTTAACATTCGAAATAAGTGAATACATGAATACTCTAAAATTTAAAGCAAATGATGCTGGAGAAAGCAAAAGGGAGGTGTGTTGGTCTAACTATTACAAACATGTTTAAAGGAGGGGAACAATGAGGATGTGACAATAAAATTGTGAATAAAAATAATTGCATGCACAATTATATATTCCCAAAGAACAGTAACCAAAGCAATGAACAACAAAGAGATCGTGAGGCTCATTTATTAACGCAGCGCAGCGCATAATTGGCTGCGCCATCACAAGCGACACCGCAAATATATTTGTGTGTTATTGCGCTTATCACTTTTGCGATGGCTTTTTTTATGCGCTTTGCGCAAAAGATTTATGTCGCAAACTATGCCGTGTTTGAGAGGGGCGTGGCTGGGGGCGTGGCTACAATGCGCTTGTACTGCGGCCGTCACAGAGTTGCGTCTATATATTCGCACATTTGCTCCCACACAACAGCACCACAATTTTTACGACAGCCTCTTGGTGGCTAAATTGCTAAAACTGCAAACAAGAGAACTGCTAAATAAAAAGCTAATTAAAACAAACTCTACAACTAATGGAAAATGATAACCACTAACCAAATGTTAAACTAAAAGATAACTCAAAGGAGAACAAGCAACCAGGTCTCACCCCCAACATTTTAAAAGAGACCAAGGTTCCTTTAAGACTTCCAGGATGCCGAAAAACCTTTGGAAGCAAAGAAATATTTGCGTAAAAATAAACGCAGGTGGGGCACATTGAACGCAATATGCGCAATAGGTAGCGCAACTAAAATAAGATGTGCGTTCATACATGCGCACAACTAAGCCTTACCTTTGCGGACTTCCAGAGCGCACAATTTATTATAAGCACACAATCGCACTTTTTAAGGTATCTTGCAGGGTTGTGCGTAACATTAATAAATACTCGCATGCTCTGGGCAAATATCAGACCTCTGCGCTCTTTTTAGCGCTGCGCTGCGTTAATAAATGAGCCTTCTTGTGTCTTGACAGACACATTCTCAGCAATTACTGTTTTACTGTCACTTGTGACTTCTAAAATCAAGAATACACTAAAGAACCCTGGTCTATACCTACTCTTGTCTTTTACAATTGTGCCTGCTGCCAGGCTTTACAGGACACCAGGACTACACTTGATTACGTGTTCAATTACTTTACAATTCTAACATAATTTGCTATGCTTTTTATAAAGGCACTAATCTTTAATTGCAACTTGCTGTACCACTACAGCATTTACCAGACCTAAGCAACAATATTATTTTAATGTCTTTCCTAAACTACAGAACATAGACAAATTGGATTGCGCTTCACTTATTTTTTAACAGCCGCATTTTGCACAACAATCTAATGGCAATGCTCATTTTCAAACCTCATTTTTCCTCTTATTCTTCAGCTTTCTAATGGTTCTGAATCCTTTCCAGACAGCTTGTCAATCTGACCCGATCTTTCACAGCGTTCCTTACATTGCTTAGTGACCATTGTTAAAGGGTGCTAAAGATGAACTCTCTCTATTGTCCTGCTACTGACATGCTCTGAAAGCATTCTCTTTTGACTAATAACCTTTTGGAACTCTTGACTATAACAAAAGTAATAGACTGCACAAATCTGAAAAAGATTTAAAAAGAGGTTGAGAGCTTCTATCTTCTGCAAGTCTCAATGGTCAAAAGATTGATTCTTGCAGCTCAGCTTCCCACAGTTAGAATTTAGGATTTTGTAAACATGCACTGTATGTGCAGCACTCTGTATTTCTGCTTTAATAATGATCCAGATATAGATTCTATTATTAACCTGACATGACTGTAAGCTGTGGCTTCATTTAAATGTATTGTTTTAAAAGTGTTTAAAAAGCATAGGGACCAATGAACATGGGTGTGCAGTTACTTATAGCAACAGACCAGCAATTATCTGAAAATAGAGATCTGATTAATTGCTAACTATGTTGGTGCAATTTAACACCCAAGTTAATGCATCTATATGAGGGACAACACATGGTATGGCCCGTACACATTCTAAAGCTGAGGTTGAGAATAGACAGATGGAGTACACTTTATTTAGACTTCTGTCACATACTAGCAAACATTTTTTCCTGTGAAAGTACATGTGCACTAAATGACCCTGGTGATAAAGTTAATTGTACTCTATTTGCACTTCTTACATTATTATTGGTATGAACATGAAATGAATGTTATTCATTAATAGCATTGACGTGGTTTCAAGGTGTGTAGTTTGAATTCAGTAGCAGAACTGAGATGCAGAGCCACATTAACAGCAGGTAATGATCTAAAGCAAAAATCATCGCATACATTACCCAAAATGCAGCATTTTGCTGTAAAGGAAAGAACAGAATGTGTAGTCAAGGGCAGATAATATAGTGCATTACATCTTTCTTCTTAGTCTGAATTGATTAGCACCAAGTGCCACCAGGGCATAGACATTGTAAGTGCAACAATATTCATACAAACCTTTACATTTCACATAGTGCAAATGCTTTCTGAATGCCATTTTACAGATGCAAAAAGTGTACTTGCTCTTGTGTCTTATACTATCCCTATTATTAGTAAATGAGATTTCAAGTGAGGGAGTTGCTCAAAGGTAACAGTAAAAAAAAACACTGAAAAGGGTGTGCTGTCCTATGATGGGAAAAAAGCTTCGGAAACAGGGTTACAGAGTTCAATATTGGGAGGATTCAGGTGGATGCAGTTAATGGTGTCAAGATGTTAATGATAATACAAAAAGTAACTAAACCTTAAATTGAGTTCATGGCTAAAAAAGGAAGGGAAAAAGACACCGTTATGGAAGATGTTAGCAACAAAATAAGTATTACAAGGAGAAAAGTGACATAGATCTGTACCCCTCAAAAGTGAAGGTCCAAAAAATATAACAAATAAAAAATAAATAATTTTCATGAAAAATACAATTTTCCAGCAGTATGCTGTACTATTACATACTCTTATATTCAAACAATGCTATTTAAAAGTGGGCCTTTCACCCAGACATAAAAAGCTGTGTAATAAAAAAACTTTTCAAATTAAACATGAAACCCAAATTATTTTTATTTATTAAAACATCCATACCTGTTATAAACATATACAAAACTCTAAGCTGTCCATCACATATTGCCTGCCCTGACTCTATGCCTGAGGCAAACAGTTAATGAACCTTTCCATTCTACATTTCCTAGATGCCACTGCCTTCCTGATATATCTAATTTCCTTAAGCGTTCGCACTGTCCTTGTTTCTGTTCGGGGTGCATGTTCAATCTCCAGCATACACTTAAATTTTGGAATAAATCCAAATGACTTTTTGTGGTAACAATAAATAAAATCTTGGCAGCACACTTTACATGAAAATACCCCAGGCTTGGTATTTTTTAAAGAAGAGGAGTGCTGGTCCAGTGTAAGAGGTAAGTAATAATTGTGGGTAGCCAAATAAATTGGGATCCTCTTCATTTAAGTATAATGGAGACATGACAGTAGTTGAATAGGCTGGTTAAAGGAACAGAGGAAATAAATAATAGGCAAGTATCTAATTATAGCTAATATAAAATCAAAAGATAATTAAGTAACCTTAACACGTCTTTAAAGATTTGCGGTTGTGAGTGGCAGAATTTTTTCTGAATCTGTCCTAGATTTTCTCCAAAAAAAACCTCCAATACATTTGATGCAAGAACAGAAAAACAAAAATACCACTCTTAAGTGGTATGGGGGCATACTGGGTAACTGGTTCTCACTAGCACTAGTGATGGGCTTATCTGACCCATTTCTCTAATTGCAGTGAAGTGTTTGGGCGACAAAATAGTTTTGACGTGCGAGGCAGTGTGAATCTTTTTTTGCTGCTCAACAATTATATTCACCCATTGGAGTGTATGGCCATCATTTTCGCAGTGAAAATCAGCGAACAATTTAGCTCATCACTTATTAGCACATAAAGTGAACTTTGAATACACCTATGGATGGCACCACAAGGAAAAATTTACACCCACAGTCTCTAAATATTCAACCACCCATAGGTGTATTCAAAGTTCACTTTATGCACAAGGCACTGTGCTTATTAGTGATGAGCTAAATTGTGGCTAAGTTTCACTGTGAAAATGATGCCCATAGACTCCAATGGGTGAAACAAATTGTTGAAACTCAGTGAACAATTTAGCTCATCACTAATTAGCACAGTGCTTTGTGCATAAAGTGAACTTTGAATACACCTATGGGTGGCACAACAAGGAAAAATGTACACCCACAGTATCTAAATCTTTAAGCACTCCTTTAACACACTGTCACTTTAAAAGTTAATAATCACTACAAAGCTACCTTCTAATGCGCTACACTGAATTTTGGGGCAAGTCCAGCCCTTGTAGGCATGCAGTACAACCAGTAGCCCCTTTAGACACTGCAGGGGAATTCCTCTACAGGTGGTTATTCCTCAAGTCAGGACCTTTCACGTGATTTTTATACTGATAGCAATATGGTCCAATGAATCACTACTGATGGGTCTTCAAGCTCTCTAAGCCCACATGTAGCTCCCCAATATCTGTAACCTGCTCTCTTCTGATAGGCTTTCCACTTCCTTCTGGTGACTTCAAGACCGCTTTGCAATTTCCTTCAGCCCTGACTTTTATTTTATTTAAAGCAGCATAGCTGGTGTCTTCATGGTGAAGGCAGTTTCGGCTGAAGTTATGATGGCAAATTCAATCACAGCCTTCAAGAGTGGCTTTGATGATTTCTTGAGCAAACATAATATATCATATATAATATCATAGGAGATTGTGATACCAAAATCTCATATTAATAGAGATATTGGTATGTATACTGTATAGTTTATATATGTGAGTATATAGGTAGGTTGGTATAAAAATATATATATATATATATATATATATATATATATATATATATATATATATATATATATATATATATATATATATATATATATATATATATATATATATATATATATATATATATATATATATATATATATATACTCATTTGAAGGGGATGAACTTTATGGTATTTTTTCAACCCAACTTAAATAATTAACTATATAACTTTCTGGTCTGGTGCATTATTTTAATGGGCTGTTTGCATGCACAGTAGAGTAAAATTTTGAGCTTTGAGTAAAAAGCCAAACCTTTGTTCTACTGCATATTTGAATAGCCAAGGTCCACAGTAAAGTCCTTTAAGTACAGTGTATAACTGTTACTATAGTCGCCAATATGATTATTTTTACAATAACTCAGAGACCACTGTCTCTACAAGAATGATGTTCCAGGCAGATATATATATTTTCCAAGGTCACTGTAAAATTCTAAATAAGAGGTCACTGACATCACAAAAGCAAATGATTATTCAGCGCTTTGGCATTTTGAACCATGAGGGACAATTAAATTTCCTGTCCAGTGAAAATCAAAAGTTTTTCTAGGCAACCTAAATTTTCAACTGCTATCCAAGTTACCTTGCTTGGGTCCTAGCTGTTGCTTCATTTACAGTTACTAAATTACAAACTAATAATTTCAGTTACTCCAATATTTAATTGACCTTTTAGCAAATGCTGGTTTAATAACAACACTCTATTTCAATACCATTAAGTAAAAACTATAAATATAGATATGACTATATATATGTTCTGACAATGTGCAAATAGAAATATGCATATGCCAGCATGCTTGTGTGTGGACACATAATATGTTTAAGAAATGTAAAGGTAGAACTGAATTACGAATTGATGTATAAAGTAACTTTTGACAAACTGACAATAACTCCATGCATTGATTCTTCAAAGAATTTTAGAACACCAAATTCAGTTATCATCTGATTAGTGTCCCTGACATTTCTTTTCAATTTCTCTGTCAATTACATTTGCATTGATTATTCAAACAACTGTAGAAAGGCAATGCATAAAAATGAAGCATACTAATCCTACGCCTACATAAGTGTCACTTTATAATTAATAAATGCTAATGTGGGTAATACCAGCTGCCTACCATGCTACTTAAGTACCACCACAATCTTTCTTATAGAAACTGTGACTTACATATGTGCTGTTAGCAGTGCCTTTGTGGTTAATGGGAAAAAAAAAGGTTAGGGACATATTTATCATTGCCTGGTAAGAATGGCTCTCATGTTCTGAAATCCATTTCAGAAAAGAAACGGTACTCTCCACTAGCAAATTTGCAGTGGAGATGAATAATTCTGGGGGCTGCTGAGATCTCATCCATAGAGCAGACTGGTGTTTGGCTGTTCAGTGCAGATAAGGGACACGTGCATATTTGCAGGGATAATTGTCACCTTTCACTGTTAATAAGGTTGCCACCCAGCTGATATTTTATTGGTCTAGCTAGTAAAATACCATCCTAGGCATGGACCAATGTACTTGGTGGTAGATTTGTAAACCCTATGTATTCTACCACCAGCCCCCCCTGATCTCCCCAATTTTGCACCCACTTGCCTGCCATCTCACCCATTACCTCTTTAACCCTGTCTTCTTGTGGATTCTGCCTCCGCATTGGCTGGTGGTGTCACAGCTGCCTGCATTTGCATCATATCTCTACCCTCTTTGTATCATAGTTCTAAGTCCCGCACCCACCTCTACCTCATCTACTAGAAAAGGGTGAATCAAAAGGCAGCAAACCTATCTATTAAAAAATGAGAAAATGATTCTGCCTGTCCTTAAGGACTCCTCGGTTCAATGTTTGATAATTTTTTTGTTATTGTTATAAACTTCAATTTAAGATGTCAGTTAGAAAAGTATAGAGAAGAATAAGACAACACAGAATAATAGCTTAAGATAATACTTTTTTCCAACCTGATATGATATCCATGTATTATTTGCTATGGATGCTGAAATAACACTGATTGGTTTGTTCAGCCAGTATCCCTCAACAAATAGTGCCAACATATATGTAAAAGAGAACACTGACTGGCAATACCCATCATTCTGCTAAAATTAGGCATTTTCCGAATAAAATGTCTATCTGGACGACCAGATGCAATTTAGTGTGATGCAGACTAGCCTGTCTATTGGTCCTTGTTCTTGTTCAGTTATATTCTTATGGAACCCTCCAGTGCCTTCTAATATTCCTTGTCTGTATTTCACAGTAAAGGGTACATTATTATATATGTGGTAAATGAAGTCTACTTCTAAAAACTGATGACTGATTTGCATTGCCATCTCATGCAAATGTAAACCTAAAGGCATCCCATGGCAAAATGAATAATTTCTTTCATAAAGATTTCAAAACACAACATATCCATATATAGTATTTTCCATGAAATACAAAATGACATTTAAATGAAAGATCATTTACATTCAATTTATTTTCCCTTAAACAGATTATAAAACTGGACAGCATAATAGAAAAACACTGAATTTATTCTCTGAATTTTTGAACTTGCACGCACAAACTGTGTATTGTAATACTGATCACATTTCCTACTACATTCGTTGTTGACAAAAAAGCAACAGCTCATCTAATTATATTTTCATTCTAATGTTGTAATTAGGTTAACTAGAATTTGTATGGATAGCAGTCATTCTCCTTTTTAAATGTTCACCTAGACTATATTTTTTTACAGGAGTTGAGCTGTCTGGTCCTCTACAGCCAAACTGTTCTCTCTGGGTAGTCAGAGCCAATTGAAAGTCAGAAAAACTGTGACTTCATACCCTTAAAGGAATTGTTCAGTGTAAAAATAAAAACTGGCTGTATAAAGGCTGGAAACTGGCTGTATAAAGGCTGGAGTGACTGGGTGTGTAACATAATAGCCAGAACAATACTTCCTCATTTTCAGCTCTCTTGGTTTACACTGACTGGTTACCCTGGTTAGGTAGCAAAATGGGTCATATCTGCTGCTTTTTAGTCTGAGCTGAATGCTGAGGATCAAACTCACTGAACAATTATGTACCATGTGGCCCCCCTTCAAGTTGCTGACTAACTCAGAGTTATAGAACTGAAAAACAGGAAGTAGTGTTCTGGCTATTATGTTACACATCCAGTCACTCCAGCCTTTATACATTACATTTTTGCCTAACTAACTATATTAGAAACATTTTTTATTTGGCCAGCCTATCTATTTACACAGGTTTTATTTTCACAATGAACTGTTCCTTTAAAGGACAATAAAAGGCTATTAACCTCCATTGAAAGGCATACCTCCAGTGCTGATATCATTTATATACATTACACTTTATTTCCGGCCCTTTCCAGTTCAAATGCCACAGAAAAA
Source organism: Xenopus laevis (assembly GCF_017654675.1). Classification (NCBI taxonomy): domain Eukaryota; kingdom Metazoa; phylum Chordata; class Amphibia; order Anura; family Pipidae; genus Xenopus; species Xenopus laevis. The sequence continues at coordinate 72,940,432 of NC_054377.1, forward strand.
ACGCTGACTTTAGTAAAAAAAAAATTTCCAAGATTTGCCTCTCCTTCCCTGAGACAAAGACTGTGGAGCATGCACATAAGACTAAATTAGTAGTAAGCACTTGTGCATAAATAAAAAATCTACTACAGAAGGAGCAGCATTCCCAAGCACTGACTCCAGCAGAACCCTCCCTTTACTAAGGGGCAGATTTATCAAGGAGGTCCCCCATAGGCTAAAACACCAATTTGGCAGGTTTTAGATGGCAAATAGTCGAATTTGAATTCTTAAAGAAACAGTACATTATAAATTTCAAAATTCTATTTTTTTTTTAAACTCAAATAGAATTTGGACTATTCCCTAGTCGAATTACATTAAAATTAACTCAAAATTCGAATTCAAAAATTAAAATTTTCAATTCGACCCTTGATAAATCTGCCCCTAAGTGTGCAAGAATTACAACTGACTAACAATTTACCATCTTGACACATGAATTAAGTCGGAACAAATATGCTCTGATCAGCCAGTGCTTATTACTTTGTCCTCCTCTGAGCCGATCGGTGCTCGTTTCTCTAATACTCCTTCCTCGAGCCTGTTGCATATCAGCTGCACATAGTGCTCCATGTGGCTGTGGAATGCTTGTGCATGCGCATATGGTTCAATACCCCTATGCTGATAATTTTTTTTTTTTACCTTGCTTTTTTTCATTGAAATGAAATGGGCCAGGTTTTCTCATCACTAGTAGACAATATCTAACACAGTTTAATTAGTTTAGCTATGGCAAATGCAGTAGTTACTATAATAATGGCAACATGATGCACTCATGTAGTGACAAACATATCCGTCCTATTTTAACAGAAAACTCACAAAATTGCAGAAACTGTGAAAAATTTGTGAAATGCTACATGGAAGCCAAGGACGTTTCTTTGAAGTGTTTTTTCTTGCAAAATACTGTAAAAATGTTTTTACTTAATGTCAATGGACGTTTTGTTCAATGTTTTACACAAAATGCATTGGGTCAATGGGATTTTTATCTTGGCACTTTCTTGCACAAAATACATTGAAGCGTTTTTACATGCTAAATACATTGGTCAGTGGGCATTTTTCTTGTGCATTTTGTCAGGGTTGAATTTTTTTTCATTAAAATTTTGACATGTTTTGCAAAAAAAAGAATTGCTGAAATTAGGAATTTTACAGCAAATTCATGCCTAGCAAACAGTTTTGCTCATCACTACTCATACTGTATCTATAAATGTTTTGTTCTGTAGCTTCATACATTTCTGTTTAAAGGAGATATTCTGTACCTTCATACATTTCTGTTTAAAGGAGATATGAATGCAATTAGTGAGCACTTTTGCAATTTACAATTTACAATTGTCGGTGTTTTGTGGTTTCTGAGATATTACCAGTTTTATTCTGCTAATACTGCTCAGCAGCTCTCTTTCAGTGACAGTATCAGTGACTCTAGGTTAAATGATTATATTTACTGAGTTTAGTCAATTAGAAATAAATCTTTAATTCCAAAGAATGTACTGTAGGCTCCACTTAACTGAACTTTGAAGAGTAGACTGAAATCATTTTTTACAAGTGATCTTCCCTCTTTTAGCCTTTTTTTCAGTTAAACAGTTACTAGTTCTTTTTTATACTATTATGTATAAAGCCATGTGATGTAATCTGAAATAACTCTATTCATAGTTATACAAAACAATGACAATATATACAGAATGTTTCATGCAGATTTTTAAATTGGTAAAACCCCAAACATCTTATTTTGCTTCATACATTGAAAAAATAACATGGATTTTGTTAAGTCACATTTTATACATCACATAATACAGTATTTTATATCTCGGAAGCTCACAAGTGAATCCAAGTAATATCATGAAAGTCAGTAGGGACTTTTAGAAAGGGTGATTTTTCTTTTTCTGTGCCATAGGGTTGATGGAAAAATGACTAATGATTATCTTAAATCGCAGTAAACATATTTCTTTGGCTTAAGCCACAACTATGATTTTCTAAATCTATTAACTTATATGTTTTGTGTGTTGTAAACTCTATCTTGTTTGTCATCTCATAAAGCCAGATTTGGAAAATTTGTGAAATGTAGATCAAATATTTTGTCAGAGGCTGCTCTTTTTTATCATTGACCACACTATTTCTTCATCAGTAGCTATCAACTGTGTAGTCCCATAGGTAGAGCACTTGGAAGTTAGAAAAGCCAGATGGCATATTCTAGAATACAGTCTTCAATTGCATCTCGCTATTGGCAATACAAATGAATAGTTCTGCGTGTGTTGTGAGATTACTAGTACATTGTCATTTTAACAGACTTTTGCCAGCACAGTAATATTTAGATAATAATATTTACTGACAAAATTGTACACACAGAAAACAATAAAATGACTGATCAATATGTACAGGAATAACCATCACTTAATGAAATTAATCTTCAGCACGTCTTCTATATCCAAGGTGTGTAACATATGTGCAATCAGTATTCATGGGAGACATCTCACCTAAGATAATAGGTGGTTCATTTGCATTGAATTTTAAAGATATTCAGTAAAAAAGAAGGAATAACATCAGGTTATAAAAGAGATGGCAAAATATAATGTCACTTACAAGTAGAATAGGTAAAGGGCAATGAAGAGGGATTGTGACTTTATGTTTAACGTAAGCTTTTGCTAATGAGTTCATTGCATAATGAAAGGGCTCAAGAGCACTTCAGAAAACAAAATGATTCATGCCATTAATGCTATTGAACTGCTGCATAAGTTAGCATTCTTGTTTTCGCCTGTTTATAATTATGTAACATTTTCCTGCTATACATACGTATACATATTTATTAAAGTTGCAGATTGAATGACATTTCAAAATATAAAGAGCTTGAGAGAGATATTTATACAAATATATATACTTTTTGTTTTTTTAAATGTCAACCTACGTGCATCCCAAATTTACTAGTGACCCTAAAAATGCATTTTAGTAAGGGGTTTCTGAGAATGTACCGGTAATATAAAATAATTTAACCATATTGAACATAAAGATAACAGAAAAAAATATGGAGTGAGCCACTAAAACCAAAATGTATTTTCTGTCCAGAGCAGGGGTCCTGGCTTTTGTGGGCCCCACCGACCCAGACCCACTCCCTGCCAACCTGTCACCGCTGCCCATAACCTTCTCCTCCTGGAAAGAATAAGAAGGGTCCCTGAGACAGCTACCCCAGTGGGTCCCTTGCCCCTGGTCAAACCCTGGTCCAGCAAGCAACATATGTAGGAATAAAGTATTCTTTCATAATTTGGCATTCAATAAATAAATGCACATTGTAATACTGACATTAACTATATATATCCTCTACAGTTTATATTTTGGAAGTGTGATCAAAAAGGAGTTTGATACAGAATTCAAAATTAAAAGTGAGGAAAGATGAAATTAGTTACATTATTTTATCTTAAATACCTTAGACTATTTAGGGTAGTAATCAGGGCTAATCAGCTAATCAGGGCTAATTTTTATTTTGCTGTTATTATAAGTTATAATGACAGAATTCCTTTTGTGTTATGTGTCTGGCGGACTACTGGTGGAATACTGTAACATACTGTGCTGCCCCTGTGTCGTGAGAGCACAAACCATCAAAATCTGTGCAATTTATCTGATTCAAAAATGTACCCTGATTTGTGACAGTTGTTGTTCTAAGGAAAAATGTGCGTTATTGGTAGAAAACATGGCAGGCTGTACCATAAATGTTTCCTTAACAGAGTAAATGGCCTACTATCCTAATCTTAATCCTAATTTTAAGTAATGATATTGTGTTGTGGCTTTGTTATTCATGTGTTTGAACACAGTATGACTAGATGCATCAGTAAGAAGAAGAGAGGAAAGAGAGACCCATAGTGACTGCACCTCCCACCTTCAATGTCGTAACTTTTAATATTTGCCATAATAAAATATGTATTTCCCAGAGAATAGAATAGTACAAAATGCAATGGTTACACACAATTTAGTGTTAAACTAACAAACAGAAAAAACATTGTCACACAATAGATTTATATTATCATGGGCGAAGACTGGACACCACATAGCCCTCTATATGGGCTCACTCTTGATACCTCTTTTGAACTTGCCAGTAGGGATGTAGCGAACTGTTCGCTGGCGAACTAGTTCGCGCGAACTTCGACCGTTCGCGTCCGCCGAATGTTCACGAACGTTTGGGAACGTTCGCATTTTGAGTTCGCGTTCGATTCGAATACAAGTCGTTCGACCATTCGAATTCCTTCGACCGCTAAAAATCGAACGATTTCCATTCGTTCGAACGATTGTAAGCATTCGATCGAATGAAAAGCATTCGATCAAATGGCTTCGATCGTTCGATTCGAATGAAAATCCTTCGATCGAACGATTAAAATCCTTCGATCGTTCGAATCGAACGATTTTAGCTGGTGTTCAAAGTTCGCAAACTGTCCGCGAACGTTCGCATTTTTTGCCGGTGTTCGCGAACGGCGTTCGCGAACACCAAATCGGCAGTTCGCTACATCCCTACTTGCCAGCTGAGTATGAATCTGGATCAGAGGGTCCTCTGCATAATTAAACCATAGATATGTATGTGAGAGTTAATAAATGTGTATATCTGGTAAACCAAGGCATCCTACTTCAATTGGTGCAGTTAAAGGGATCCTGTCATCGGAAAACATGTTTTTTATCAAAACGCATCAGTTAATAGTGCTGCTCCAGCAGAATTCTGCACTGGAATCCATTTCTCAAAAGAGCAAACAGATTTTTTTATATTCAATTTTGAAATATGACATGGGGCTAGAAATTTTGTCAATTTCCCAGCTGCCCCTGGTCATGTGACTTGTGCCTGCACTTTAGGAGAGAAATGCTTTCTGGCAGGCTGCTGTTTTTCCTTCTCAATGTAACTGAATGTGTCCCAGTGGGACATGGGTTTTTACTATTGAGTGTTGTTCTTAGATCTACCAGGCAGCTGTTATCTTGTGTTAGGGAGCTGTTATCTGGTTACCTTCCCATTGTTCTTTTGTTTGGCTGCTGGGGGGGAAAAGGGAGGGGGGTGATATCACTCTAACTTGCAGTACAGCAGTAAAGAGTGATTGAAGTTTATCAGAGCACAAGTCACATGACTTGGGGCAGCTGGGAAATTGACAATATGTCTAGCCCCATGTCAGATTTCAAAATTGAATATAAAAAAAATCTGTTTGCTCTTTTGAGAAATGGATTTCAGTGCATAATTCTGCTGGAGCAGCACTATTAACTGATTCATTTAAAAAAAAAAAAACTTTTTTTCCCATGACAGTATCCCTTTAAGGTTTTATATGAACGTTTTGGCTGAATGTTTACCCATGTAAATGAAATCAATAGACTTTTGCAATTTCCTAAACCAATTAAAAGGACTTTTTCTGGTGCATTAATTAAAAAAGTTGTCACGTGACAACCTCAAAGTCATTCAATGTTAATAAAAGATCTTGTGTTACTTTCTCATTAGAGATTGGTTAAAACTGATATTTTAAGTGGCTGCATATACAACACATTTATTGAACAGTCTAAAACCTCAAATGGAATTTTTAAATATATTACTTTGTGCTACTGGGGCAAGTGTTGTCAAGTTCAGAACATAAAACTTAATATATGCCTTCTCATTTTGTGTAGGTTGGCATGCTAATAAATACAACTACTGTTCCCTAATAGCAAATATGAATCACTGAACTTTAATTATGCGTGAAGACAATTTATAGTTAATGTTTTGTTACACTAATTTAGGTTACTAATTAGTATTATTAGTCAATTGAAAATTACTTTTATTTAATAATCTAATGAACTGCTAAATACTGCTGGAATAAAACAATGAATACTTTTCAACACACAAGTGCATTTATTGTTACACTTTATGAAAAAATATCAGGATTGGTTTCATGGCACTGGTCTATTAATCTTATTTTCTTTTATAAACATGACAGCCATAACAGAGTTTTGTGATGGATCAGTTTCTGAACATATGGTACCAACCAATTGTGCTTTGCTCAGATCACTAAATTCTGCTAAACAAAAATCTCTTTTATTTTATTGAAATAAACATTCACAACATGAAATGCTCGATTTATAGCTGTGCTCTTTAATAAAAACTAAAAAAAATGAAATTCAAATTCCCTGAGAAGAAAATGCAATATTGTTATATAACAGGTGCTTGCAATGTTGTTACAATGTGACTACAGTGGTATCATCCTTCTGGCTAACATAAATATGTATAGGTGCATAACTATTCTGTTTCCTTTTTTCTAGCCAATTCATCACATTTCTGTAAGTTACATATGATTTATGATTGATCCTGGATTGTTATGCAAATTAAACACAGGCATCTTCAAGAAATGAGGTGCTGAGCTTGCTACGTGCATAGATTTCTTACAATATGGTTTAAGAGCACCAAGACACTGTAGAGAAAGAAAATATCTTGACACTTTTTTGCTTCCTGTACAACAATACAAGTATTATTAGGGAATTTTTCTTTAAACTTAACCTTAATGATACCATTGAATGAAGCATCATTACAAGGTTTACCTCTGGATACATGCCATGGGGACAAAACATTCTTGAATTAATGTATAATATATATATATATATATATATATATATATATATATATATATATATATATATATATATATATATATATATATAGATATATATATATATATATATATATATATATATATATATATATTGTATATACAATGTCTTCAGACAAAAACAAGGTTTATTCAGGCAAACTCTTCCCAAAAAAAAGTCACAGGAACACAGTTCATTAGCATTTCAACAGCACACATTCAAAACTTTTCCTCACTCTGGGGTTCTCACCATACAGGGTGGCTTCCACACTGGAATATTCTGGTTTCTAACTAAGCCCTTCTTTCTCTCCCCTCCTGGGATATCAGCTCACTAGCCTCTGGCCTGTCTCACCTTCTAGCAGCACTTCAATCACTTTAGACTTACAGTCACATGGTCTCCTATTGGGGAGAAATTAAAGGCAAAACTCACCTTTTTACACTTTTCCTATATATATATGTATATATATATATATATATATATATATATATATATATATATATATATATATATATATATAATTAACATGTATTTATATAGCTCCAACATATTGCGTAACACTATATATATATATATATATATATATATATATATATATATATATATATATATATATATATATATATATATATATATATATATATATATATAAAACAAACAAGGGAAAGTTGTGCTCACCACTATTTTTTAAAAAACATTAGGCGGGGGTGCAATGAGGGTGTGACCACAAAATACATATAGTCAACTACAAGAGGTCCTCTGCACTCAACCCATTATCAATATATTTAAGACAGCGACATTTTGTGCATACTGCTACTAAAAAATGCCTTACCCTTTAAACAAAACAGGGATTGTTTGTCCATATATTGCAATATATTTAAGCTGGCCAACTACGTCAAAGTCATCCCATATCTGGCCAGTCCTACGCTTAATTTTCATCTGATTCATTAAGAATTCAATTTCTTAATTATACATTTTACAAAGGGACTAAGTTTTACCTGCAACTTACTAGCTGCTTTCAAAGTAAACCTCCATACTTGGCTGCCCTTTATATTTATATATATATATATGTGTGTGTGTGTGTATTATGCTGAATGCCTCCTGCATCATATTATTTAAATAGGCATATATTTAATTAAATATTTTGAAAGCACATATTTAGCTTGATTGGAAGAACTTTTGAATTACTTCCCCTGCTTAGTATACTTGTTGGTAACATTCAATATAACATAAGTTATGTAGAGGAATATAGTATATAAATAGTAGTTTTATAAATAGTAATTACTGTAATGATTTTAGTCATTGACTGTTGTTTTGAAAATATTGTAATGGCGTGTAGTGATGGGTCGAATCTGACACGTTTTGCTTGGCTGAAAATTTCTGAAATGGCAAAAATGTATCAAAATGCATTAAAGTCGATGGGCTTTTTTTGACGTGTGACATTGTTTTTCTCTCATTGGAGTCTAAGTGAAACTAAAGCTCCCCATAGACGCGACAATTCTTCTTGCCGAACGACCGATTTAAGGGAAGTCCGACCAATCCTTCGAAATTATCGTGCGGTTAGTGGGATTTGAATGATCGTACATTTTACGATTTTTCGTCCGACATCTGTCGGAAATTGATAGGCCAGGTCAAAAAATCTATATCGGTCCAAGTGCAATCTATCTATGTTTGCAGGGCCAAGCAGGCAGCTCCCCTTTGTTTTCCTGGCAAATTGGTCTTTTTAGTTGATGGTCAATTCGTACGATCGTTCTGAGAAACTAGTGGTCTCACGATGAGGATCGGATCTTTTAAAAATCTCAACATCTATGGCCAGCTTTAGAGAAAAATTTTGCTCATCACTCTGCGTTCTAATTAATATAATAGATGCCTTTAAGATGTCTTTTGCAAAACAAAGCTTCAGGTTTACCCCCAAAATCACAAATCAAACCCCAAAGAACTTAAGAACTGTATAGAAGGATACTAGCCAGTATATATATATAAATTAAGTATATATAGGTACTAAACTGTTTATACACAAAATGTTGATCCAACATGGTCAAGAAACATTTCAACATGTGTTTTTGTACATAGTTACAGTGACTTCAAAGTTTAATTTAATTAGTTGTACAGAGAAAAATTGTGCACATTTTCTTCCCACATACACCGTTAACTACATAGGGGGGATTGAATCTAGCTTTACAACTAGTTACCTGTCAGATAATGAACTATAACTAGAACCTGACATGGAGATTAAAATATGTCTTATTCACTTCAAGCCTGAAAAGGGGGGAAATGGAAAGTGATAAGTTAAAGGAATCACCTTTTACAAAACAGATTGCAAATCAATTAAAATAGACACCAGTCAATGCTCATGAATGCACAATTCAGTTTCAATACCTTTTTCTATCAGCCCCCAGGCTATACAAATGTAAATCCATTATGATGACCTTGTTGGATAAGTAGAGATCAACCATACAGGAAACTGTAGCGGTAATACAAAGAAGAAAACAAGCATAACCTTCCTTACTAAAGAAGCCTGGAATCTAAGCTTCTTATCAACAATTAACAACAGTAAATGGACAGTCCTTCACCATTAGTTTAAGTTAACTCCAACAAATGTAATAAAAAGTCTCTATCCTACAGAATAGCCTATTCTGTTATGTATGTTAAATGTCAATTCATTATCATTTGCTGTAACAATAAAGATAACAAAATAAGAATAACCGTGTTTGGTTTGTGCAACCTGAGAAATCAAGATGAACAGAGAAACAGCATGAAAAAACCTGAGCATATATGGAGTAGAACCATTGTAATAATGACAGTGATGTAAACTGTTGATGTAATTGTCATTGTTGCTTCACAAGTCAAATGTTCTGAATTTACTTTGCAAGGTGTTGATCAAGGCAGTCACTTGATTGCAATTTTTATGCGAAAAAGGATTTTTTTGCACATCTGTGACAAACTTCTGTTAGCCTGAATCAGCCATGCAATTAGACTTGATGGAAGAATATTTTTTTTTTTCACCTTGGATTGTACTGTCAGTGTATTACAGTTTAGTAATAATATATCAGTAATAATAAAAATAATAGATATATGGGTAATAATGTTTTGTTATTAACAGAATATGCATTTTATGTTTTTTGGATCTTTAGTTGGAAATTTTTATGTTTTCTAAAATTCTTTGAAGGTGGGCTTGAAGCATCAATTCCCGTGTAATGGCTATACTTTCTTTTGCCCAGCTGATATTTGATTACTCATTTCTAAATGATTTAATTTATCATGAAAGGGTCAGGATTCACTACAGGGTTAATTAGTAGGTGTAGCCAGACCTATTAAGTCTTGAAAAGGAGGAGAGGGGAAATAACTGGTTGATTACTGCATGCAAAGCATCATTTGTAAACATTTGGATGCAGAACACTATTTTCTTACTGACAATGCAGATATTCTCCAGAATTTCAGTGTAATTGAGGGCAAATTCTAAACTGAGCCCACCAATACAGATGCAAATAAGCATCTGTTTCATGTAATTTCGAGCAAGTTGTGGAACTTGTCTTTCCCTCTGGATTTGTGTTGGAATGGTATCACTTCCTACATGCAGCATTAGCATTGGCATTAATGCCTGGTTCAGTTGGCATAAATCAGCTGTAGCTATTTATACAGCCCTCTGAGGAAACCATGGAATTATCATTAGGTCCAGTATGCTGGTAATTCCATGGTTCCCTTGCCTCAGAGTATGTGCTTGCATGTAATTCATCAAAGGAGACTGAAGGGACACATTGTGGCTTATGGTAAGATGAAAATGAGCATGCATAGCTCAACTACTTTGTGAATATGTGCGCAAACTGTTGCATCCAACCATGCACTGTACACTTCTACTGACACTTATAAACTATGGGACATTAAATGGTGTACAGAAAAATCTGAACTTGCCCTTCTGGCAATGGTATTCTTACATTTTGTTTTAAAGGTTGCTTAATACCTAAAGAACTGGTACAAATGCCATATATGTTTAGAATAAGCGTGGTGCCAAAAAACAAAATGCTACTGTATATGAAGACCCAAATGATATATGCAGCTCAAATTCTTATTGAAGTCACCTATGCACGGCTGTATTTTGGTCTGGTGCTCTCCTAGCCACCAGACCTCAGCCGCCTTCCATGATTGGTGCATGCACAGACTGCTCATCTGTCCTGCACATGTGCTAATCACCTCTAAAGCAGGTACACTCTACCCACCCCTCAGGGCAAGGATTTCAGGGCAAGTATCTAGTGGCAGACTTGGGGGAAATTTTGTGATTTTTCTTATTATAATAATTGGGTAGTTATTTTACCTTTACCAATTCTCAAGAATTTTGTAAATAGTAGTTTAAAAAAAACTACACATAGATCTGGTTCTGACAGATGACGGATATAATCACACATAGGGGCACATTTACCTAGGGTTCAATATCGAGGGTTAATTAACCCTCGATATCCGACCGTCGAAGTAAAATCCTTCGACTTCGAATATCGAAGTCAAAGGATTTTGCGCTATTCAAAGGATTTTAATCCATCGATCGAAGGATATTCCTTCAATCAGGAAATTGTTAGGAAGCCTATGGGGACCTTCCCCATAGGCTAACATTGGCCTTGGTAGGTTTTAGGTGGCGAACTAGGGGGTTAAAGAATTTTTTAAAGAGACATTACTTCGACCATCGAATGGTCGAATGATTTTTAGTTTGAATCGTTCGATTAGAAGTTGAAGGTCGTAGTCGAAGGTCGAAGTAGCCCATTCGATGGTCGAAGTAGCCATATTCGACCATTCGAAATTCGAACTTTTTTTCCTCTATTCCTTCACTCAAACTAAGTAAATGGGCCCCATAGAGTCTAAGTAATAGCATAGTAACTATAGTAAAATATAAAGATATGGCTGAGAGGCATTTATAAATAAATATACTGTACAGTAGCTTTATAAATGGGCTCTAGTGTATTCATATACCAGGTGATAACGAGTTGATAATGATAACAATTGTCTACATTACAAGCTCTTTACTTAAAATCAGCCTAGTTTTTTAAATATTCAAGAGCACATTGCACTTGTGAATCTAAAATCAGCAAGTCCATATGGTTTCTACCAACACTTTAATCATGTAGATTCTCATATGGTTATGAAATGGAAGATGATGACTGTACTAGACTTCAAATTTAGGGGGTTATTTACTAAAATCCAAATTTATCTCATATTTTATTTAAAAAAACCACGACCAAACTCCCATGCTCAATTTGAACTTATAATAAAAATAACCCAAATTAATTGTATTGTGAAAACCCCAAATTGTTCAAATTTGTCTGGCTTTTTCCCAAATCACTCGATTTTTTTCAGGTTTTTGCATCAAAAACCCCAAAATAGTCGGATTTTAGCACAGACCATGAAAACTTCAAATTAAGATAGATGCCTCTCTCATTGACTTATACAGATCTGAGACAGCGAGTTTTCAAGCTTTTTCCCCAAAAAGCCCGACCAGATAAATGTGAGGTTTAGTCAATAAACCCTTACAGGAAAACTATACCTCCAAAATGTATATTTAAGCAACAGATAGTTTATATTAAATTAAGTGAAGTTGTAAAGAATCTTATGAAACTAGAATATATTTTTAAGTAAATATTGCCCTTTTACATCTCTTGAACCCCCATTTAGTTATGGTCTCTGTGCTGCCTCAGAGATCACTTGACCACAAATACTGTAGCTCTAACTGTAACAGGAAGAAGTGTGGAAGCAAAAACAGAAATCTGTCTGTTAATTGGCTCATGTGACCTAACATATATAGTCTCTTTGGTATGTTTGTGTGCACCGAGAATCATACTATTCCAGGGGGCAGCCCTTATTTTTTAAAATGGCAATTTTCAATTTCTGATTAAGCAATGGCACATACTTCTAAAAAGTACATTATTATGAAAATGGTTTATTTATATGAAGCAGCGTTTTTACATATGAACTCTTCTATGCTATATATTTTTTATAGAGACCTACAATGTTTGAGGGGTATAGTTTTCCTTTAGGTGTTAAATGTAACCCAGAAGAGACACAACTTTAATGCAAGGTGCCTTGAAGGAAAAATACAATTTTAAAACCAGATATTGCTGTTGACATACATGGGGTTATTTATTAAAACTCAAATTTATCTAATGTTTTTATTAAAACAAATCTGACCAAATTCCCATCCATGATTTTATCTTATTTATCATTAAATACAATTTCAAAACCAGATATTGCTGTTGACATACATGGGGTTGTAGCGCTATAGTAAATTGTGTGTATCGTACACCACTATTGAGCTCCACTCCCAATAAATTTGCCCCGGATGAGACCTGTAATCTTAGGGAGTGAGCCCTCGCAATGGTGTGGAGGCAGGGTGTAGTGCAACTGTAACTGGATACAGGGTTTAATAATTGGGCGCCAGTGGTTCTTATAACTTAAACATGAACTGATTTATTGAACATACACAATCCTCAGTGGAGTATACAATAGAGCATGACAGGATTTGGTATCACATTGAATAAGCAATACTCACAGCACCATATGGTCAATATTAGTCCCCACAGGCAAGAGGACGTGCTCAGCAGCAATAAAGGTACAACCAGCTTTCAGCCTTTCCCTAAGTGGAACCTGAGGGGAATCTATCTACCCTGTTCCTATACACTTAGTCCCTACTTCTGGGCTATTAGTACCCGGGATCTTAATCCCTCTGACTCTCCTCGTCGGAGCCTGGAGCTGCTCAACTAAATAACCTGTCTATCTGTCACTCCTAGAGTGACCTATAATGGTGAGTAGCCTATTCTTACTAATCCTAAAATACTCCGTTTCCACACAGACTCAGCCTGTTAGCTCAGGCTAGAGCCAGCACAAAATGGACACTGAAAACATGGCTTCAGAGCAGAAAGAGCAAACAGTACCCCTCCCAACTGTATTTTAGGACCCAAATAGGTGTCCATAACATTGAGGGACTGCCTGCACAAAATACTAGGGGTGGCTATTTTACACATCCCTACAGGGTTATTTATTAAAACTCAAATTTATCTCATATTTTTATTAAAACATATCCGACCAAACTCCCATCCATGATTTTTTTCTTATTTATCGTTAAAATCGCTTGAAAAAGTTGGGTGAAAACTTGAATCGTTTCGGATTATTGGACAAAACCCAGTGCATCACAATATCTGCAAATTGTAAAAGGGACATCTGCCATTGACTTCTAGAAGACCTCGGCAGGTTTGAGATGGCACAAGGTTTTGCCCAAAAAACCTAGACCAGGAAAAATCAAGATTTAGTAATTAACACCCACAATGTCTACTTATTTGGACTTATGTATATCCACCTTTAACTTTCAACTTGCAGTCAGTGTTTCTTTAAGCAGCTCAAATTTCCACAACAAATGAACTTTACAGTAAATCAGAGGTACAAGTAGACCATATCTTCTCCGATTGTCCCTCACCACAATAGCAACACTACCCACTTAACATACTCTTACCTCCTCATTCTTCAACACATTTGTTTAGTTGCATTTTTTTTCTTCATCCATAGAAAATCTTTGTGTAATCATCATCTGATGTTCCAGTTTCACTAATTTGTTCCCAGAAGATATCAACTCATCATAAATTATCTTGGTTAATCTACAAATCTGCTGTTCTGCATATTTGCACTGCTGTTTTAATGAAGCCATAAATGAGTTCTGTAGCAAACTTTTCAGTGTTTTGTGGTACTGCATTATGGTAAATATTACACTTTATGTAAAATGCCCAGCAGTAAGAATTACATAATAATCTCAGAGATTGTTTTTTTTTTCCCAAAAGAGCACGTAGATTAGTATAAGGATGTTGGTAGAGCACTTCTGGGAGGAAAAGTACTGCACAAGGGGTATCAACACTCAAATACTGAAATTTCTACAAAGAAAAAAATGGATGATTATACCAGGCCTCTTTTATTTTAAAAGGAAATCTTTTTATGAAGGCTTTAGCATCTAAACCTTTATAATGCACATAAATTCAAAGTAGATAATTATCCATTCCATATCAACAAATTCAAGTTATGTTTGATCATGTTAATTCTAAGAAGAGCAATTGTGTTTTTCACTGGGGAACGGAATGTATGGCAGAGTTTGCAAGAGATTGGCAGCACCATGTATCAGTGAACTCATTACCGATAATAACACAGAGTGTACTGCTGTAGAAAGGCTCACAAGGAATGAATGAACATAGTAAAATGTTCAGGTTTTCATACATTAAAACACTGTTTTTCATTTTCAAGGCACATTAAATAATATTGGGTTCACTAATGCTTTAATATATTGTTCTATCTAAATTATTTTAAATAAAAGAGTCATTCTGAATATCATTTCATTTTTATTGGATCAGGTATTTGCATGTAAAAGAATTCCTGGCAATATTCTGTATATAAAGCACCATAAAAATAGAGACAAACTAAAAATTAACTTCCCTCTGAAAGTCTGAAAGAACTCTTTATCTTACTTGATACAAATACTATAGCTAAGTTTGCCTATGTCTTGGGCTTACACCTAGTAAACACACACACAAACACACACAAACACACACACAAACACACACACATATAGTGATAATACAGTTGTGATATAGCAGCAGAACATACTTTTAAAGGAGAAGGAAAGGCTAAAATTAAATAAGCTTTATCAGAAAGGTTTATATAAATACACCAGTAAACCCTCAGAGTAATGCTGCTCTGAGTCCTCTGTCAAAAGAAACAACACATTTCTTTATTTCTATTGTGTACACATGGGCTTCTGTATCAGACTTCCTGTTCTTAGCTGAAACCTCCAGGGCAGGGCTTGAGCATGATCAGTTTGCTCCTCTCCCCCTACCTCCTCCCATCCCTGCTTCTCCTTTAATACAGTTAAATAAATTATATTTATTTTGTAGTGTAGTAAAGCAGGCACTCAAGGAACAATCTTCCAAACAGACGTGTAGAAGAAAACAATTTATTGGGTATTTACGACATAGCTCAATAAAGTATTTTTTCTTCTGCACATCTGTTTGGAAGATTGAGTGCCTACTTTACTACAAAACAATGTGGATCTGCTCCCTTAGCTGAAGGTTCAGGGCAGTACACCTGGACCTCTTCCTATACTTGATGAGTTTAGTTTTATGTGACCTCCTTCCTTTTTGGTGCATACTGTATAATGATTTTGTGCATGAGGTTTTTTTGGAATTTGCATTTACTTTGGATCTTTATAATGTCCAGCAGTTCGCTCTCTTTAACATCATCCTTTGTAACACTGTAAGGATTTTTGTTATTGCTAAATCTTGCCCACTCTGTATGGACAAATTAAACAGATTTTCATAGATATACTGACAAAGGTAATAATGATATTATAATCATATGTAATATCTGACAGTACACATGAAAGAATGTTCCTTGAAGAATTGGGTAAAGCCTGGGAACAGTGATCCTCTGACTCCTTTGTACATCCTAAGATACATTGTCCAATCCAAAGCATAATGTATAACTAATAATAATAACTAATAATATTTCCTGTCTGTTGCAATAATGTTTTCAAAATTTCAGTCATGTTGAAATCAATATCCCATTATGTGTTGTTGCCCTTCTCCTATTGTAAGCCCTTCTACAGTTACTTGTTTTGGTTCCTCTGCTTTGTTCATGCTCTTGCTACTGACACTTCAAAAAAAACATTTCACAGTATAGTTTTTTTTTTTCTTCTGTTTGTGGGAATACTATACAGAAATCTCAACTTCTGAAAGTAAACGAAGACTTGTTGAAGTTTTAATTACATTCCTATTAAGGGTATTTGAAAATAAAGTAATTTTGGAAGACTCTTTCATCACCACATACTCTCACCCATTACACGCAATACCTCTTCTGGCAAGTAATCTGCATTTTATTTCACTCAGGAGCAAGATAACAAGTTACTCAGGCCTTAGGCACTCATGAGTGATATGGGCCGTGTAATATGCTTTCTATTGAGTTTACTATTATTAAAGAGTTCAGAATTAACAGTGGCAATTATTTTATCCAGACTTGGCATTACCATTAGCTTTTGCAGTTTACTGCTAATAAAAGTTTTAATTGACTGTTACCAGTAATAACCTTCCCCCTACCTTCCCCACAGAAATTAAAATAAGGGCCCTGGTGACACATCTCTATTGATATTTTTAAGAGGTATGGCACAGCAGGCTAGTAATAGTTTTCCTAAATATCTTTATTGAGAATTATTTATAAACTGAATATTTAAAGTAAATCTCACTCGCCATTGAACTGAAAAATGTAATGGCTTTTCTAGCAATATTCAACAGTTATCTTCATTGACTATTAATCCACTGGACCAGTCACTGCTGCAAATGATTACAGTTTAAATGTGGAAGGATGTTGAATTTGCTTCATGAGATGTAATGCATAGTAAGTGTTATTTTTCTCTCTGAGAAGGAAAACCAGCTAACAGATATCACAGTCCTATTTCATTAACTTAAGGGAACACTGTCACTAAAACGAATGTATTTGTATCTGCAAAGCTTTTAAATATTTTGTAAAACAATGTAATACAATTTACTATTTAACTATTTATTAGGTCACTGTAGAAATGTGTATTATCATTTTAATAAAGAGGCACACACACATGCAATGTACATTCATTTGCAACAAATTATTATATTGCCAAAAGCAGCAAAGAAAGGTAGTTTCTACAAGGGACGCCCTTTGGGGTCTCTCACTAATACTTGAGTGTTTAGTATCTCCAGTACGTCAGTTCTTCCTTAAAAAGTGACATAAGTAAAGTAAGTTAGTTAGAGGGTTAAGTTAGTTCGTTTAGTGGGGTATTGTTATCTTTGTAAAGTATCCTCAGTCCAATGTGTCATACAATGTCCTAAATCTCAGTTGCATATTATTAGATTTTCCATCCCTGATTTCCACTGTAAAGAATCCTTCTCTTCATAACTTAACACAAAGACAACCTTTTGGATACTGCCATAACATCTAATTTAGAAGCACAGCCACAATTGTGGTCATGGATAAATTGATGCAATCTTTGTTCATATTGCCAGAGAAATATGGAGCAAGCTATGCCTACAAGCTTGTGGTAATTCTATCTGTAAACAGCAAGCTGCGTTTACAGGCTCAACACCCAGAGAATCACGAACAAACATCATTATAACACTATGCATGCAAAATTATGCAGTACAGTGACAAACTTGGGGCACAAGTGCATCTGATTTATAAAGCTGCATGCCACACTGAATTGTGGGAAAATAGTGATGCATTGTGGGTAAAAAGATGGCAAATGACATTCTAAATTTGACTTTTGACACTACACTTCATGAATGAGCAGATGACGCTTTGGAGGCATCTTTATCAAGGGTCGAATTATGAATTGAAAAAACTTTGAATACAAAAAGACCAACCGAAATTAAGTCGAAGTTTTTTTTTGGGTCGAATTGGTCCGTTTTCGATCGAATAGGTCCATATTCGGCGGAATTTGAATCGTACGCATTCGATCGATTCCGATTCAAAGTTTTTTCCAAAAAAACCTTAGATTTTTCCACCAATTGACTCCGAATAGGTTCTAGGAGGTCCCCCATAGGCTAAAACAGCAATTTGGCAGGTTTTAGATGGCAAATGATCAAAGTCTAATTTTTAAAGAGACAGTGCATACATTTTGATATTCAAATTTTTTCAAATTCGAATCGAATTTGGACTATTCCCTAGTCGAAGTACACAAAAAATAGCTCAAAATTCGAATTATTTTCATTTGAAAATTCACCTCGACCTTTGATAAATCTGCCCCTTTCGGTGCAATGGCAAACAATAGCAGCAATTATTATACTCCTATTTGTGTGTACGTTACCCATCCACTTAAATTGTAAACTCTGTGTGGCAGGAACCCACTTCCTTTAGCTTACTTAGCACTTGAATGTAATTGTATTTTTGTATTCTAGTATTGCATTTATTCTTATTTGTTCTATTATGTTGTTTAAATGTACAGTGCTACATACTATTGCAGGGTCCTGTCTTAAATAAAAAGCGGTGACTTGTGAGTCTGTACATCAGGTTTCAGAGGATCCTAGAAACACTTCTGCTGCTGAGTGAAATGCAAATGTATTCATTTTATTCTTCAGTTGAAGATGATTAAAAAAAATTCCAAAACAGCTTGGAAAAAAGTACTGTAGATTGGTGTTATCATTAACTGTTAACTTTTTTTTGTCTTGAACTGTGCAAAATATATTTCCATCTTAATATATGAAGGCAAGTATTATTTTACAATGTTTATAGGGCATGTGTTAGTACAGTGAAAGGGCATTTCATTTTTTTTTAAGAATATGAAAATATTTATTGTTAACATTGGCTTTTAATTAGTATGACCATTTGCAAAAAAAATGGGTTTAACATGCCTAGTAAACAGAAAACGTGCCTAGTAGCCAGCAAAGCTTTGTTCCTATCATTCCTTTTATTCTATACTTGTTAAGTAAATTCACCTTTTGCAATTATATTTCAGTTAATCTGACTAATTAAAATTATATCACAAATTAATTACTTAAGACACTTGATTTATGTTTGTGTATGTTGTTTCTGGAGTCTGCCACGAACAAATGAGCCACCTCTATTGTCTGATACAGACTGATATCCCTGTTATTTGGACACCCGCAGAGCTATCTTCATTTCAATGGATACATACAAACAAGGATGCCAGCCTACAACGTTTTATCTTTAGTTCCACATCACCGGGCCATACCACTTGGCATGCACATGCACATTATATTACAACCATACTTTAGCACCTAGTTTAGACATCAAACATCAATTTTACAGCTCTCTTTCAACACTAAAGACAACATTAAAAATTATGACTATACTATACCATAGATATTTAATGCTATAAAGCAACTTAATATCTTATCAAAATGGAAAATACATCATATTAATGTGGTGAATTTAGACTCCATTAATTTTTGTAGTAGAATGTGTAATAGGGAACAACTACGATGATATTTTTTATTAATGATAATACATCTGCATTCCCAGCTTTTAGACACATAACTGATGACTTTGACAGGCACCATATACTTGTGTAGGTGCTATGGTTTTCAAGGATTAATAATCCCACTAATGTGCAACCCCCCCCCCCCCCCGTTTCTAGGTCCTTCTTATCTTCCTATCATCATAAGGATGTGGTGAGAAATTATTTATTTGTGATTTATTTGTGACAGATATCTGTGATATTGGAAAATATGCAACTTCATCTACTGTAATATATGGTATATTATATTTATAAACCTTAATAATGCAGCAAATCTTTTTTTGAATTTTGTATTTTATAAGCATCTAATTTAAATATATTGAGAATAATGTATAGCTAAATTAGTTTACATTATCTTCTTTCACAAAATGTTTAAATCCCCATCTGATCCAACACTTGTCCTATCAGTTCAAAGTCTTGCTTATTAATAATAAACAATAGCAGTCTGCTATGTATAATTAAGATTTTTATTGCCATGACAGTGTCTAGCTAAAGTGGTACATCATGGTCTGACAACTAAGAAAAGTGACCAGAACCAAAGGGAAAATCCCACCAACAATGTACAGGAATACATTAGCTCATGTTCTCAACAAAGACAAGAGGGCTAATTAAAACATCAGCCACAATGGATGCAGTTGTACATATTGTCAGCATTCATTAAAAATACCTAAACACACTTCCCTGCACTTGTGCCCACATATATGCAGGGGATTCATGGAGCTACCACTACTGTGAAGGTAGCGGTAATTCACTCAATAGACACAGCAGATTACCCTCTAATGTATTACAAGCAGATGTGATGTCGATGCTGAACATTGGAAATAATGTAATTCTGACTCCAAAAAAATTCAGTGGAATTGTGGCTTGTATGGCAAAATGCATTTAATTTCAAGTGTTTGTTTTGATGAATTATTTGTAATGCCTCCTCCCAGCTGCAATAATGCTATAATTGATAATAAAAAAAAAAACGCACGGTGAATTGTATGCAAATTTGAACAATTGCACATGCGTTCGTAAATGAGCCAAGTTCTAAAAAGGAAAGAACAGTTAGGCCCATATATATATATATATATATATATATATATATATATATATATATATATATATATATATAGATAAATGAACAAAAACCAGCACCAAGGGTCTTCCAGTGATGACCTGTTTATTTATATATATATATATATATATATATATATATATATATATATATATCAACAGGGTAAATGTATAGGTGAAGAATGGCGGCACTCACAGGATTTTCAGGCGAAAAAAAGCCAAAAAAGTGAACAACACTCTCCAGGAGGTAGGCATATCGATATCCAAGTTTACCATAAAGAGAAGACTGCGTGAAAGTATGTAAATACAGAGGGTGCACTGCAAGGTGCAAGCCACTCAAAATGGCTAGAAAGGCTAGATTGGACTTTGCTAAAAAACATCTAATAAAGCCAGCACCGTTCTGGAAAAACATTCTTTGGACAGATGAAACCAAGATCAACCTCTAACAGAATGATGGCAAGAAAAAAGTATGGAGAAGGCGTGGAACAGCTCATGATCCAAAGCATACCACATCATCTATAAAACATGGCGGAGGCAGTGTGATGGCTTGGGCGTGCATGGCTGCCATTGGCACTGGACACTAGTGTTTATCCATGATATGACACAGGACAGAAGCAGCCGAATGAATTCTGAGGTGTTCAGAGACACTGTCTGCTCAAATCCAGCTAAATGCAGTCAAATTGATTGAGAGGTGTTTCATAATGACCCAAAACATACAGCCAAAGCAACACACGAGTTTATTAAAGCAAAGAAGTGGAATATTCATGAATGGCCACGTCAGTCACCTGATCTGAACCCAATTGAGCTGCATTTTACTTGCTGAAGACTAAACTTTGGACAGAAAGGCCCACAAACAAATAGCAACTGAAAGCCGCTGCAGTAAAGGCCTGGCAGAGCATTAAATAGGAGGAAACCCAGAATCTGGTGATGTCCATGAGTTTAAGACTTCAGGCTGTCATTGCCAGCAGAGGGTTTTCAACCAAGTATTAGAAATAAACATTTTATTTTCAGTTTTTTATTTGTCCAACTACTTTTGAGCCCCTGAAATGAAGTGATTGTGTTAAAAAAGGCTTTAGTTCCTCACATTTTTATGCAATCTTTTTGTTCAACCCACTGAATTAAAGCTGAAAGTCAGCAGTTCAACTGCATCTGAATTGTTAAATTTAAATTGAAAGCTGTTCCTAACAAGAATGGATGCTCCTTTTTCCGTATGTGGAATGGTTGGTATGTGTTATTTCATGGAAGAGGGAAACAAAGGTGCAGAATAGCTGCCAGTCTGTATCTGTCATTTAACCATTTGATGGATGACTGCCTGGTCAGTACACAAGGTCTCAGTTGCTATGAAAAAGCATACAATTTCTAGCATGACACTGTTAATATTATAGTTAAAAAAGGATATTGGCAGCGCCGGATTTGCTGGGAGGGAGTCCCTAGGTTGCGAGGTTCGTGCGGTCCTAGCGCCAGCAATACCTTATGCAGGCGCAATAGCGCCAGCAGGCAAGCGCCAGAGGACTGGGGAGCAGCCCGTCCCCAGTGCTCCCCATAGAGCGTCTGGGCAGCATGCCACCCCCAAAAATGTGATGCCCTCGGCCTGGGCCTATGTGGCCTCGCCACAAATCTGGGCCTGGATATTGGAACCTTGCTAATTTTCAAGAACTTCCTGGAGAGAAGGAGGTACAAATTACTCAATTGAACTTTATAGATGTAAAAAAAAGAAGTACACCCCATCTCTCCAACCACCTGACCAATTCTTGATCTCTACCCACTGACAAAGTGCTATGTGCCAATACAAGGAAAGTGTTAAATTAAATAATCATTGGTGAAATTCATTGATGGTTGTAATTAATTGATAACATTGTTAAATAACAAGAATTAAATAACTAAAGTGCCTGTGCTGATTTAATATGCGTTCTATGAGGAGGATATGATGATATTACGAAATGCAAAAGAGAATAATATATGAGCAATTCACAATAATTAAGGGAAGTTAGTTCTTGACAAAGCATCTATTGCAAAATAATCTTATGGCAGACATAATGTTCTCTCTTATTTAGACTGTATGTGTGTGTGGCTATTAAAGTAATAATGTTGCTGACAATGTCCTGTAAAGTTATAGAAACAGAAAGGGTACACCCTCAAGGTGCGTTCTCCAAGGGATACAAAAGACTAGTGCATAGCCAGTGTGACTGTTTTTGTATGTCCAGTAGTGATGGGCGAATTTGCGGCGTTTCACTTTGTCGAAAAATTTGCGAAACGGCGCCGGCGTCTCGTTTTTGAGTGCAGAAACTATTGTAGCAACTGATCCTGTGAGATTTGTTAATGGTGTCCTACTGTATATGTGAAAAATTAACTAAAACGAATGAAATAAAAAAATTATGCAGTGTTTCTAGCTAAAGCCTTTTTATTGTAGTGTTACTTTCGTCAGATTACATTTGATCCTTTGTATATGTTGTATTCCTTTGTGCAGAAAGTAATGATACATCCAAATGTTATTTAAAATACAGTACTTATATATAATGCTGAAAAAAACATGGAGATAAAATAAAGACATGCAGTCAGTAAATTTATTATTAGCTCAGCTTTTTAATCAAGTACAAAAACCTTGGCGATTGTTGCTGTAATCACTTTTTTTGGTGGAAAAGCATGTGATTATTGCAAAGCCTAAAGAAATAAAAGCTGATGCAGTTTTATAATGAGTGTAAGTGTTCAGGTTTAGCTCTGCTGATGAAAAACTTAATAAAATATATATCACCCATGAGATATGTATGCCATGTATAGAGATGTTTGCTGTTGCCGGCTTAAAAATAGTGAGGGAACAAAGCAGCATCTCGATTTGAACAGTTATGGTTCTGCTTTGATGAAATTGGAAATGATAGTGACTTTTTAAATATGCAGCCTCCTATTTCTCCTCATGAGTCGAGCTAATCAGGGACTCGCAGGTGTTGGAAATCGCAATGGGCTTGAAAAAGTATTGCAGCTGCAGATTTCAAAGCCATGGGTGATGTGCAGCTGCCAGCCTCTCAATCCTCCTGATGACATTAGGTAGAAGCCTCTTTATTATTTGAAGGACCTATTTCAGGGATTACTGCAAGGGCTATGCATGCAAAACATTGGTTTTGTAAACAGAATATCTAAGGTGAATTGATTTCTTTCTTTTTAATACCTGTTTCTTTGTAGTAGGTTAACAGAATGTCAATGAATATATTCCTGTATGTAAAGGAAGCATCATTTCTAAAATTCAGAGCACAAACTTTGAAGATTGAAGCTCTTTCCCATTTGTACATATGTATAACAGCTATTCATTTGCAGTTTATAGAGATAATTTCTGACTTTCTGATCAATGTAGACCAATAGTATTTTTGTGATTCCCGACCTTTAATATACAGTATAGAAGGCAAGAACAAGTAGTTACCAAAGGCCCCCTGTTGTTTGAAGGTAAGTTAGTGACTTACAAAACAAAACTCCATAAGGGCAAGATTCCATTTAAAGAGAAAAAAAGTTTCTCTTAATTTAGAAATAGTTTTCTTATCATCAAATCAGGGAAGAGCAAAGCACAAAAGTTATTACTGGAATATTGCTTGGGTCACTGAATTTGATAATATCATGTAGGAAGCAAGCAAAAAGGCCCAGCTCCCTTAGAGGGATATAGAAAAATTACAGTTATTTTGAGAAAGCAGGATTTCCATTTGTGAAAGATGCTTTATGACAAACAATTTTTTTCAACATGTATCATGAGAATCTAAACATTGGAGGCCATTGTTTTATAAATGTGTTTGTATAAAGCTACATTATCAAAGCAATAATGGCTTTTCTCAAACATTAGCATCAAACGCAAGTATTTGTATATATGGCATCTTGTGAAGAATAACCTATACCAGCATGTTTCACTGAATGTAATCTCTACTTGTAAACTGGTTATATTTTCCCTTTGCGCATTACACATGTGCATGGCAACAGTTCAACAGTGCTGAAAATGACATGAAAGTGCAATGAGAAGGCATGTACTGAAAAAGCTTCTTTTGGAAAGGTACAACATATTGTCTGTGCACAATGACTTGTGTCTAAACAATCCCTACGGCAAGGCAATGACAAATGTTTTGAGTCTCTTGATGGTTTTCCAGCTGTTATATTAAGTGTCCTAGCTTATCCTACATCTAGAAGGCTTTAAGGAATCTTTAGAAGATAAAACACATTTTTATTATAGCAGGGAATGACAGTATTAATGTTATAGGTTTTCAATATCACATGCTACTATCTTTACAGCTTTTGCAAGCTTGGCATTTATTGCAGTTGACAAATCCCTTTGGTCGGCCCCTATAGGAAAACTTGTCTTTTCACTGATCTTTCAAGTAAATAACTTGCTACCGATTTCTGTTTTAAATTCTTTGCTTTTCTATAAACAATCATCTATTCATTATCCATAATGTCTTTCAGATCGTTATCCTTTTGTAAAATATGCCAGCGCTGCTTAATGATTTGCTTCTTAATGATTTGCTATAAACTCTCAGTTGTAATCAGTGATTCAAATTGGTTCTTCGTAATCTTGCTTAACTTTCTCATACTTTCTCGTATCTTCCCTTGTTTCATAGTTAATTCTTTTTTGTCATTACTATCGGCAAACAAATCTGAGCCCACTCTTAACCATTTATTTTTTAAAAACCCCAACATGAAGGTCGGAGTTGCGTTTTCCATTAACATTTTTTTTTTTGAGTTTATTTGGGTTAAAAAAAATCTTGAATTTTTTCAGATTTATGGCCCAGGAAATAGCTTGAATCTGAAAAGAAATCATCTAAAACCTGTCAAGTTCATGAAGAAGTCAATAGCAGAGGTCCCTTGAACCATTTGAAGATGATGTTAACGTTTTTTTTCGGAGAGTTTTGTCTGAAAATTTGATCTAGGTTTTTTTTTGCAATAATTAATTAATTCGAGTTTTCGGGTTTCACAACTTAAACTCGTAGAATAATTTTTTTCCATTTGAGTTTTTTCTTAAATAACAAACCATTTGAGTTGTGAGTTCATTCGAGTTCATTCGAAGTTTAAAAAACTGTAGCATTCGACCTTTGATAAATAACCCCAGAAATATAAAATAGTTTTTCTTGGTAGAGTTTCTCAGTTTTCATACGTGTATATTTCCAAACGAAATTCAGAAAAAAAATATTGTTTTTACCAAAATTACTATATTTAACTGTAGTCTTCCAACAATGCCACAGTCGAACTTGTGCACACACATTTTGTTCCGAGTGGACACAACAATTAATGGTGGTGGTGGAAAGAATCTTGTTGAAATGCATTATTTAGTGAAAGTTCAGATTAACCAACCACCAAGCACATACAGTTTTTAAAGGTTATAGAAACTCATTGGAACATTGATTAGCTGATTTAAAGCAAAACAAAGGCCTTAAATGATATTACAAGTGCAGTACAAAATACATAATACTGCATAAATACTCATGTATATCCCTGTATGATTAACATCTTTCTACATTCTTTTGTTGGGCTGGACCTCTCCTAGTACTATTTTGAAGCTGTGCATAAAAGGTGATTTTGATCTTTAGTTTCTCATTAATAAATTAAGAAAAAAGCATTTTAATATTTGTCTCTTTGAAAAGTCCTTTTGAATCAAGGAGGGTAAGGGACCTTCATCCTAAAACTGATTTTTGCATAATAAAAGAAAATGTAGTCTAAGCATGTTTCCAATATACTGTTATTAAAGTTATTTGTATATGTATTTGCGAATTGAAGCCCATATTGTTCTCTGGGTCTGACTTTTAAAACAATGAAACAGGAGTCAGTTTTTTTAATTAGCTTTGATCAGCTAGCTTGATATATTGTTAAGGAGTTCAGATATTGCTTTTAATAGCAATATGTATATTTATATAAATTAAAACCCATTAAACCATTTAAATTAAGGCACAAGTTGCTTAGAACTAAATTTTTTTTCATTATGCAAAAATAATTCTTGAGTGGCAGACCCCTTTAATTATTACAACATTACATGCAAATATCAAACGCTGATTTCCGGTATTATATTGATGAGATATTTTAAAGACTGCAAATAATATATCCATGTGACAAAGAAGAGATTTACAAAGTGATAAGTTATTTTGTACAACTTCCTTGTACACTACGCTATCTAGAAGACTGAGCTGCAAGGAACTTTTGTTACAATTAATGTCATATGTTCTTGTGTAATTTATCATCCTCTGTTCAATAAAAATGCAAAGAACTGAATGACCCTATACATATATTAACTGGATAAAGTATGATTAATTCAAGCTTTCCCAAAACTTTAGTGCAGATTTTCCATAGATTGAATTGACAAATCCAGAAGGATTCCCAGCAGTTTTTTCTGTTTTTGGATCTATCAAAATTTCCCTTGCTGTCTGGAAAACGTTCCTGACAGTAAGGCATGTTTTTACAAACTGACACATTTATCAAGGCTGATAAAGCTGTCAGTATGTAAAAAAAAAATATTCAACTGTAGTTAAATTCAGTTCTCTCCTGAGTCTGTTTGAATTCAGCCTACAGAACTGGTCTAAAACCCTAACAATTCAAACTAGTGGTTTAAAAAGTATTGATATTTTGTTAAAGAAGAACAAACACCTTTATACCACTTTTGTCCCGAGTAGAGGCCATATGTCTCCCTGTCCTGAACAGCTCCATCCATGCACTTAAAATCGTTTGTACCTGTTAAAAGGCAGAGTAGCTCAGCAGTGTTGTCAGCCATAGCTAGGAAATTGGCAACTTCTCCCTGGCTCTCTTGTAGAGACTGCCAACCAGAAGTGTGTGCAGTTGTAGCCAGCAGGCTTCTGGCCACCAGGGAGCCCGAAGAATAAGTCAAGCAGCCAGAATAAATTGTTCTTCTGTGGAGTCTTTATAAACCAGTGAAAATATTGCCAAGTTACATTGAATTAGTATATATATACATACAACTCATTAACTGTGTAATACATACCAGAAAGAGCATTGCATTTAACATTATGTTCTATTGGGCCCTTTCTATATAGGAAAATAAATGTACCTGATTATGAACCTTTATGAAGGACAACCATTCGGAAGTTTTAACACTGAAGCATGCAAATTGTAGGTAAAACATAGTCCCTGTGGAAAATGTATAATGAAGCAGAAGAATTCTTAATATATCAGATGAAAGTGAGTGAAGTACTGGCCAATAGTGATGTGCTAAACTGCCAAAAAATGTGCGGATCTGGGAAAAATTAGCAAAATGCAATCTGAATTTTTTAGATGAGCTACAATTTTTCTTGCTCCAAATGCATTAAAGTCAATGGGAGTTTTTTCCTGTGCCAACTAAATTCGTCTCTGAAATTTTTTTGTCCAAATGAATTAAAGTCAATGGACATTTTTCTTATGGCGACATTATTGACTCTGTGACTTTTTTGTTGCAGCTAATTTTTTCGCTGTGAATTTCTGCCACAGTTTTGGAAAAATTTTGCAGATGCTGAAATGTGAAATCCATGGGGAAAAAGTCAGGTCAGGAAAAGACTTGAGATACAGATTTGAAGCCTGGATCACTTGATTTTTTCGGATTATTGCCCGAAAACTGAAATTTTTCGCATTATCAGACAAAACCCAGTGCAGATCATGATATCTTCAAATTGTAAAATGGACATCTGCCGTTACCTTCTACATGAATTTGGCAGGTTTGAGCTGACAGATTTTCGGATTTGGACTTTTAGCAGCTTCAGGGTATAATAAATTTAGAAAAATTCTGATTTTTTCCCAAAAAACTTGAGCAGAAAATATAGTAAATAACCCCCTTAATGTGCAGAAGACCTCTTGTCTTTGGCATTGTGATAATACCTATCAAGGATTGGGTAGCTGGGATCAGCTTTATGGTTGTAAAGCAGCCCAAGGCACAATCACAACTCATGAGAGTGTAGACTCTTTTCAGCATTTTATTTTCATTTGCAGCAAATAAACAAAATAAACAGTTCAAAATAAACTTCTTGCCACTCAATTGGCTTCTAACTAATACAGGTCATGTGTCCTAACCAACCAGGAGTAGGCCTACTGCCTGTCTCCCCAAAACAGAAAATATTCAGAAAATAAAGTTCCAAACCTTGTGGTGATTTCAAGGCTCTCAGTGAGCTCACAGAGGCAGCTTTCCTCTGTCTTTCCCAAGACTGGAGCTCCCCACTCTGGTTTGAGCTGCCTTGCGAGATAGATAAGCTCTGTCCTGGACTTTCCCAGGTATCCTGATAGTGACCTCACCACAATATATATATGCTACATTAAGTTATATACTTGATATACTTGACATATTAGATAAGTTAGATATATGTGAATTTTTAACAACCACCAGTTTAGGTTTGTGTAACTTCTAGCTAAGAAAGCCTTAAAGTATTTAGTGAGGTGATTTCCAAAATTCTCTTGTTTTGGGGTAGAACTACAATAACAGCCTATTCTACTCACAGATTGCAGGAATTATTTTTAATACAGTAGCTCAGAATGGAATATATGTTCTGTTCAATTGTAGGACATACTAGCTTATATAGAATTTATAACTAATTGAATCTGACTAGTAGTGGAGCAACTCATCAGGGTGAATCAACTACAGATTTTTCTCCCATGCTGAAAAATAGGTTTGGCCTTACTGTACATCAGCTTCAGCAGTTCATTCAGCCTTTTAAGAACTGCTATTCTACAGAGAAATTTAGTGAATAATTTATTATTCGAACTTCTGGTAGCTTGCAATAGTTCTTCTTATTAAACCTGCTGTCTTTTTATATCAAATTTATAGGCAAACTTGAGGGTCTTCAGAAACATGCATTATATACTTTATTTTCATTGTGGTCCATGCTCAACCCAAGTGTACACTAATTTTATCATCCTTTCAGAAACAAAAAAACTAAAGTTTTCAGTCACAAAGGGATAACATTTTTATAGAAGAATGAGTACCTTTGTTAAACTTTATTGATAGGTAAAGATTATATATATATATATATATATATATATATATATATATATATATATATATATATATATATATTATATAAGTCAGAAAGTACCCGCACCCATACTTCAAGTTCAATAGTGGGTGCTAGGTCAAATTATAATGTGTAGTATACAAAATGGACCAGCACTCCAGTTATTTTCCAAATGATTATATTTGAGTCATCACAAGAGTGAGCACTCAATAGAATTGTTTGGAAAATAAATGGAGTGCTGGTCCATTTTGAATATTATATATATTTATATATATATATATATATATATATATATATATATATATATATATATATATATATATACATATATATACATATAGATAGATAGATAGATAGATAGATAGATAGATAGATAGATAGATAGATAAATAGATAGATAGATAGTTAGATAGATAGACATAGATATATATAGATATATATATATATAGATATATATATGCCATGATGAACTTCTACTTTAATATTTTTGGTCTATTATATTTCTCACAATTATTAGTCTTCCATGCTTTTTAACATATTGATTGTTATAGCGTTATAGATTTTTTACTTCAGTTTCTTAAAACAAATAGCTTATGCAACATTTTCAACATTTCTATAGTCGAGAGACATGTGCAGAGATTTTTAATAAAGAACAGACAATCACTGCAAGTGGATTATATAAAATTGAATCAAAGAGAATATTGAGTAATTTTGACATCTAAAAACCAAAAGGTCAAGCCATTTTCATTAATAAAGTACAGAATTAAACTTACACTGTGTTAGAGTTGTATTCATTCCCCTTTTAGTGCAAATACTTTAATGCAGAGCCTGCTTTATTTTAGTTAATCAATGTCTATGGTTATGAACTAAATGGCAAACCAAGTTCTAAACATATAGTAAATTATACAGGTCTGTTAACAGCAATTAAGTTTTTTTTCTGTATAGAAAGACTGTTTAAAAATATGTGGTCTCAAAGAATATTATTAATTATATGTGGTTGTAGGACCCTCCTGGGCTGCAATTGCCCTTCCAAAGTGTTAGATAAAGTTTGCCTTTTAAACAGTATATTATTATAATTCAGGCTTGGATGCAGCTTCCACTTGCTATTATATGTATAAAGAAAAGCAACTAAAAATAGGTTATATGTAAGATTAAGCAATTCAATTAGACCATACTTTTGTTGGTTTTTTTATTTAAAAAAATATTTGTACATTTTATTTTGTTTAGAAAATACTACGCTTAGAAATTAGAAACTTCCAGCGAGGATCATCTTGAGTAACCTGCTGCTTATTCCAGGAAAACCCAAACAAATTGTGCGAGTGAGGATCACAATAAAGGAAGGCAAATGGCAGAAATCAAAGGCAGAGGTCACAGAACATCTCTGCACGGATAAGTTAAAGAGCTTAAAAATACCTAACAATAAGACTGTTTTTCCTCTTGTTTCACCGGATCAGATACTTCAAGCAATAATGCACAACAGGAGACCTTAAGAGATGCATAGAAAATTGTCTAGAGTAGCAAAATCATTTTGAAATTATTGATTTTGGCTTTGATTCAGATTTATGGGATATCATAGAAAATACTGTATGAGCAATCCATTTCTACAAATTTTACTCAAGCTCAGTTGTATTATGGATCAAAGAAGCTGGTAATGCATTGCACATTTTTATCCACAGAGAAAGCTATGGCAATGGCTGAGAAAAAAAAAGAATAAAAGAAAATAAACACAAACAATACTAGAAATGTAAAGTAAAGGTCCTCTGCTTTTGCTTCTCTTAAAAATTGGCCTCCTCTTCTAAAATAACAACTCCTCCAGTATGTTGAGGGTCAGATGTGGCACTCCCCCTGTTCATGTTATATGTATAGTATGGGGCACATTTACTAATGGTCGAATATCGAGGGTTAATTAACCCTCAATATTCAACCGTCGAAGTAAAATCCTTCGACCTCAAATATCGAAGGATTTACCGCATGTCCT
The DNA here is from genome assembly GCF_017654675.1 of Xenopus laevis. Classification (NCBI taxonomy): domain Eukaryota; kingdom Metazoa; phylum Chordata; class Amphibia; order Anura; family Pipidae; genus Xenopus; species Xenopus laevis. The sequence goes on from NC_054377.1 coordinate 72,972,020, forward strand.
GCGATCGAACGATTGAAGGAAAAATCATTAGATCGAACGATTTAATCCTTTGAATCAAACGATTCGAAGGATTTTAATCATCGATCGAACGATTTTCCTTCGATCAGAAATTTGTTAGAAAGCCTATAGGGACCATTGATGCTCGGTAGGTTTTAGGTGGCAAAGTAGGGGGTCGAAGTTTTTTTTAAAGAGACAGTACTTTGACTATCGAATGGTCGAATAGTCGAGCGATTTTTAGTTCGAATCGTTCGATTCAAAGTCGAAGTTCGAAGTAGCCAATTCGATGGTCGAAGTAGCCAAAAAAAAAAAAACATTCGAAATTCAAAGTATTTTTTCTTCTATTCCTTCACTCGAGCTAAGTAAATGGGCCCCTATGTGTCAAGTCCTTTTAATATCTATGTAAGGAAAAATGTTATATACATGTACATACAGTATATGGAAAAAGATCAGTGATGGGCGAATTTGCGCCGTTTCGATTCGCCGAAAAATTCGCGAATTTCGCGAAACGGCGGAAAATTCGTGAAACGGCGCCGGCGTCTCGTTTTTGACGCCGGCGCCCGTTTTTTCGACGCCGGCGCCCGTTTTTTTACGAATTTTCGCGGGCGTTTCCCGAATTTATTCGCTGGACACGAATCGCGCAAATTCGCCGCGAATTCGCGCCTGGCGAATAAATTCGCCCATCACTAAAAAAGATAGATAGATGATGACAGAGGATATAGATAAATGATATACAGATGATACAGATAGAAAGATGATATATAGGTTTAAATAAACCTTGGTACTCAGTATTGGTTAACATTGCTTTTCGTAAGATCCCAATATTCAGTTTTGCATTTGCTTACCAAGACTTTGGAGAGTTTGAACAGCCTTCAATTAAAGCCCATTTCAGGCAGGCTGGCCCCAGTGAAGTCATGCTATGTCTTACCTCTTGTTATAGGATTATAGAACAATAGGAGGCCTGGGGACAAAGGCTGCTTTGACAAGGTAAAAACTGCAGACCTAGCTAGTTATACCTTTATGCCAGATAAAACAAATATATTTTCCTTCCTTTAAAGAAAAAAACCTAAAGAAAAAGAATTATTTGCAGAGTGGTTGATTTTCATTTGTTTGTCCACTGTGCAAATTTCCATACTTTGCAATTTTTCCTATTCTTCTCATTGTCTGATGTATTTGTTGTGTGATACATCTTAATGGATGTTACCTTCCACTGTTCCAGACTTCATTGACTAATAAAGACTGGATAGATCAATGTGACAGAAGCAAGATAAAAGTCAGTCAAGTGAACATGTCTATTATCAGTTGAAGAAATAGAGAAGAAATTCAGAAACCCAATTTAAAACAGCATGCAGCCCGTGTCTTCACCATTGTGTGATCCCTGTTATACAAATATGATGATTATTTAGGAAGCTGCAATCATAGTATGGTCACTAATATGCAACAATGTATAAGCTGGACATAACATGGAATTTCATGTTAGTTGACCAATGGGTAGAAATCTCCGATACCTTTATTTTTTCACAAGCAGCAACGTAACTAGAGGGGGGCGGGCCCTGGCGCAGGACGTGCAGCTGGGCCCCCCTCCGTAAGCCTGGAACCTGTGGAATTAGTGGCGCGCAAGCTGCCGGAGGGGCCCTGAGGGGGTACGGGCCCTGGCCCAATCGCACCCCCTGCTCCCCCGGTAGTTACGCCACTGTTCACAAGCATCTTCAAATTACATATTGTTAGAAATGTCAGGGCTAAACTTGGAGGATAAAGGGCATGGTCTAAAGTAATTTTGAATATTATAGGCTAAACTGCAGGTTAAGCAAGCCTAGAAATATCTAGAGAGACAAACAGCTTATTTACGAAGCATACGTAAAGTGCTTCAGATAATAATTAACATGTTTTACACCACAATGCAGTGTTTTTCCAGTGATCTGGTGATCTGCTAAGTTATGTTGATGGATGCATTTTGCTAGGAGAGACCTAGAATTGCAGATAGGTTCAGACTGGGGTAGTTCGTTCAAGACTTCCCCCAGTGTCCATGCTAGCAACTGTGTGCAATTAATCAGAGCAGACTGAACAAGAGCATCTGTGAATGTAAAAGATTGCAAAGAGCTTGTATGTGCACAAGTACCTTTGTGTTTTAAAGTGCCGAAGTAGGTAGTCAAAGTTTTTTTTAAAGAGACAGTACTTAGACTATCAAATGGTCGAATAGTCAAACTATTTTTAGTTCGAATCGTTTGATTAGAAGTTGTAGTCGAAGGTCGAAGTAGCCTATTTGATGGTCAAAGTACCCAAAAAAAACCTTTGAAATTCGAAGTTTTTTTACTTCAAATCCTTCACTCGAGCTTAGTAAATGTGCCCCCAAGTGTTGGCATGTACTTGGCTGGCAACGAATAAACGTGGGAGCACTTACCGGTCAGAGTTCAGCTCCAGTGTGCTGCACAAACACTGTGATCCCACACAGCCAGGTTCCATATAGAGGACAAAAAAAAATGGAGCACCAAAGGGGCCGATTATTCGTCCATTAAAAAATAGAAATTTATTAAAGAATCATTAAAAATGGTAAAGGCATGCCCAGAACATATTGTAGGCTGTCCACTTTAAACGTTTCGTGGCTTCCTCAGAAGCTAATGGCAGCCTACCTTGATCTCCCTTAAGAAAGTACAAACCCCTCCCATAAAATACATTAACCCCTTCCCATTCTAGCCTAATATCATAACATTAAGTTAAATTTAATTTAATATAATTCATACAATGCTTAAAACACAAAAAGATTAACCACCTCATTTTATAACACACAAGGCCCAAAATGTTAAATGGCCACAACTTATGTTATATAACCTGTTGCTATGTTCCTTAAAGCATAGCAACGCACAGAAGATGGAAACTACAAAAAATAACACCAGTATATGCCACTTATTTGCAGATCATTGAAAGGAAAGGGGGAAAAAGACTGAGTAGCAATGTTATATGTCCTGTTGCCATGTTCCTAGAAGCATAGCAACGCATAAAACACAGAAAATACAAAGAATAACCCCAGTGCATGTATAACCCCAGTGCATGCAACATGAAGTAACTTCCTTTTCCCCATTTGACCTGTTTAGCTCAAGAAAAATAACAGCTTGGTTATTATTGTCTGGGCAATTTGTTAACTTTGCACATTTTAATACATTAAAGCTTTAGTTGCCACTTTGACTTAGTTTTTCTTAATGTCATCCACAGGCTGATAACCATACGCCCTTTTGTCTCTTTCTGTGAAAGTGGTAAATGTAGGCTGTTTTCATCAATTACATACATGTGCCTGGGTCCATTATATGTATTGATCACTCTGCATATGTGAAGTACATAAATAGTCATTCAATTATGTTTTAATGTAATGTATTCAAATTAAAAAAATATATAAATATATATATATATATATATATATATATATATATATATATATATATATATATATATATATATATATATATATATATATATATATATATATATAAAATGTAATTAATACTATTTTTATTTTAATCAGGGGTACAAGTTCAGTGCTTTTAGTCTTTTAGTCTTGGCAATTTTCAATAAATATAAAGCAAATTAAATACTTCCCCTTTACTCATGAACAAAACACAATTATTAGTGTTATAGTCTTGTAACAGTTACTATGTCTTGGCATGGGAAATATAGGTGATCAGTATGAAACCATTTGCGTTAGAAATATATAAATTTCTGCTTTTTATTTATTTATTTTTTTAAGGAAATGGCAAAATGGATGCATACTTATTATGGGGCAATACCATTGAAAGGCCTCTTTTTAAACATGAGCTTCACAGTCCATTAGGTTTCAGGACTGCCCTGATATGGATTTATCTGATGTATTACTATTATGCCCTATTTTTTGTTGACTCAGAATCTATGTCAGCAAAACCAAACATTCTGGCTTTCTTCCCAGCATCAAACTGTCTGTGGAGGATATGTTTTGCCTTTACCACCATGACAGTAATGAGGAACTGGCACTAGCTTGATTTGCATAATTGTGAGTTTCAAACTTAGCCTTTTGTCAGTAGGAGACAACTGATTGTGATGATACCTGCAGCACATTATTCTGTATGTTTTGTGCTATCAGCAGTTATTTATGTAAATCTATTCATTACTAAAGGGTCATTTTCCAATTTCCTACCATTCACTAACTACCCTTGACAACAAGGAGATAGAAAACACCATAAGGAACAGGCGAACACGTTTTGTCATTCATACTGTCTGGTAAAGAATATGAAAAAAAAAAGGTTTTGTTTTTTGATTTTACATTCTGAGATGTTGACAGATTTGATGACAGAGGTAAAAACAGATGACATTGGCTTCTTTTAGACATAAGTTGCCAAACAAGCAAAAGATCAAAAATGCATGCCTGGAAGCTTTGCAGCATAAGTCCTAGAAAATGATTATAAGGGCTTTCTCAGCTTAGAGATAACAATGTTGTTTTTTTAGAAATTTAAGTTAGAATACTAATAATGTAAAAGTAATATACTCCTGTGAGTGATATCGGAAGTAACTGTTCTGAAGAAACATGGTTATGGCCTCTGCAGGTTAATTGACTTCTTTTTTTTCCATGAAATGGTTTAGCGAAGTTATTGCACATAAATTGCCGGAATAGTAAGCCAAATGTTTGAGAAAAGATTTTGTAACGTTTGATTTGGAATATAATTTACAATTCATTCAATATGTTAAATGATATTTTAATGCAAATATTTCCCTATAAACAATGCATGGGAATTAAGCAAGATTTGAATGTCTTGTTTTTTTGCTCTGTGTTTTGCTTCATATACAGTTTTAATTGGTGCCACTAGCCAGAGACACGGAAGGATTGGTCTGATGCTGAAAATAGAAGAATCGAGTACAGGAGACAGGAGAATGGCACAGATGCAATTTGAAGGTGGATGCAATATGAAGTGGCATCTGGTCTCTTCTAGAGCAGCATCTACTGTACCTTCCATCTTCACCATTTACATGACAAACGTCTTTAAAGGAAACTAAGGGATTTAGTCTTACTTTGGTAATGCTGAAAAAAACTTGAATCTACAAGAACCATTGTTAAACCATACTGATACAGGTCCCCTCAAAAGTCACTCTCTGCCCACTAGGATCATCTATCCTCAAAAAAGTACATATGCTACAATACAATGCAATCACATCTTTATTGTTATACTATGGAACCTGCAGCTCATACAGATTACCATAGCATAGTTCATTCACCGCAAAGCAAAGAAAATTAAGTTGTTGACTGCAGTTTAAACATAATAATATAGAAGCAATAATGTAATCAATAGATGCACTGACCCACAAAGATTGTAGTTGAAACAGAAGCTGGCTCACTGTTCGTGTATTGATAGAGACATTGACTTTGAGAGAACGCAGTTAATAAATGGAATCAGAACGTTTTCTCCTGAGAATAAACGTATAGTGCTTGAAACTGACAAAAAAAGAGTACTAAAAGAGCTTACATTCCATAAATTAAAAGTATAGCAGACTTTATAAACAAGGTAATCTAAAACATAAAGGATGTAATATAATTGAAGTTGTAATGGACATTGTAAGGTTTGCAGAATATAGTTACTCATAGCAACCAAGAAGCAAACATCTGATGATATGGTTGGCATGGGTAACAAGACCATGTGCATACACATGCATTATGCCAGGTCAATGGGAGTTTACAACCTGCTTGTATCCATGTGTGTATGTGTCAGTCAATGCGCCCATTATCCACCTGTTGGCATGTACTTTATATTGCCTTATTCCAAAAGTGCACCCGTCAGTGTGCTCTCCTTAATGCCAAAGTACTTCCCTTTATAAAGGGTCGAATTTTGAGTTCATGGGGGTTTGTAAAGGTGGTGAATAGTCGAATTTGAATTCTTAAAGGGCCAGTAAATTATCAATTTCGAAAATCAAATTCGAATTTGTTTAAAAACGCAAATCGAATTTAACTATTCCCTAGTCAAAGCCCACTAAAAAAAAACTTGAAATTGTGAATTTGAGATTCGAATTTGAAAAAGCACTGAGCATATGCAGGGAATCAGTAGAAAAAAAGATGGGGATCTACTGGGGCATCTTTGGAGGGACAGATATTTAGGATTATGGCATGAAACCCAGCGTAGATCAGATATCTTCAGTAATTTCAGAAAAATTAGAATTTTTAGTGAAAAACAACCTCAAACTTTTTTGAATTTATTAAACCACGAGGGTGTTAAAAGTCTGAATAAAAAATACTCCAAATTAGACCTGCCGAGTTCATGTAGAAGCCAATGAGAGAAGTCCCTCAAATATCCTGATCTGCTCTGGGTTTTGTGCAATAATTCGAAGATTTCATGGTTTTCAGGCAAAAATCCAAAAAATCTGAGTTTTTAGGAGTCAAATCCGTATAATTTGTATGATTTTAATTTTTCATAATTTTTCCGAGTTTTTTCCAGCAAATTAAATTTTCGGAAAAATGTTTTGATAAATAAGGGGAAAAAACAGTGCAAATTTGGTCTGAGTAGCTTTCAGAAAATAATGAGATTTTCAGATTTTGATAAATGACCCCCATTAACTTCTACATGTACTCAGGAGGTCTGAGTTGGAGAACTTTTTGATTCAGACTTTTAACACCCGCAGGCTTTAATCGATTCTGAAAAATTCAGCAGGATCAGCAGTCTATTGGCCTAGTATTTTCTGACATTTATTCGAGCATCCTCTGCTTAGATAACTTTGCATAGGGGAAGAGATTCATTTATTTGGATTCCATGGTGCTGAGACATAAGTAAGTTTCCAAGTATGTATTATTGTTTTGTTTTCCTTTGGTAAAAAAAAGAATAATAAATCTTGAAGAGGGGTCTCCAAATTGTAGGATGATTACTCAACACATTAGGGAAGTGGCACAGGTGCATTGCCCTGAGCCCTCAGCACAGAGAGCGGACAAATCGAAAATTCTTTAAATCAGGAACTCAAATGAAGGCACCAGGTTATTAAATTAAAGTAAAGTAGTTTATAGTGTCCACAGCCTTACGAACTTCGTGTTACAAACACTTAGGGGCACATTTTCTTAGGGTCGAATAACAAGGGTTAGTTAACCCTCGATATTCGACCGTCAAAGTAAAATCCTTCGACTTCGAATATCGAAGTAGAAGGATTTACCACATTTCCTTCGTTCGTACGATTCGAAGGATTTTTATCCATCGATCGAACGATTTTCCTTCGATCAAGAAAAGCTAGGAAAGCCTATGGGAACCTTCCCCATAGGCGAACATTGATGCTCGGTAGGTTTTAGGTGGTGAAGTAGGTGGTCGACAGTAGTTTGACTATCGAATGGTCAAATAGTCAAATGATTTTTAGTTTGAATCTTTCGATTCAAGTCGAAGGTCAAAGTAGCCAATTCGATGGTCGAAGTAGCCAAAAAAATACTTCGAAATTCGAAGTGTTTTTTATTCTATTCCTTCACTCGAGCTAAGTAAATGTGCCCCTTAGTCATAGGCTATCTGTACAGAGCTTAGCTTCTGATATTTAAATTAGTTTTCACCAATCAAAAAAACACATCAATTAACTAACGAAAAACAAATAAACCAATCTCCAGGCTCACCATATGCACCAATCCCTATTAACAGCTTGACCAGGTGCAAGCTAGGGTTACACCCATATCTCTTTGGGTGCCATCTTGGTACACCTTAGTTATAGTAAAGTAAGCCAAAACCAAGCCAAATGTATACACCCAAAGTAGATGTGAAAACAATATTTCAAAAATATCAGTCAATTCATGATATGTATGTATATAAACAATTCTCTCATCAACAAGAATACAACATTTTTTGTCTCTAACATACAAAAGAGATATAAATTACTATTAAGACATTAGAATTAATTAATTATGTTTTGTCGATGCTTAAACAACATAGTAATGCTCAAAATGGACATATTACATCATACTCATTATTCAAAATATAGGATAACCTATTTGGAGAATAGAATGGAAAGAGTATATGTTTCTAAAATCACTGAAGAAATATTCAAAGATTTAAAAATTACATGATATATCATACTCATTTTTAAACCCATAGAGTGACTATGACAAAAATCCATTTACTTTCCAAATAGAGTAGTTTATTTATTCTATCCCCTCCTCTCTGATCCGGTATAACGCTTTGGATATCCTGGATGCAAAAGAAATTTAGGTTTCCAGAGGCACAATTTGTGAAGTGTGTAGCTACAATAACATACCAAAGCACTATTATTCACAAAGGTAGGATGCTGTGACACAATTTTTTTGTGTTAAATGGTATAAGTGGGGTAATTGGGTTTAGCTATTCTGTGTTAAACATCAAACCAAAGTGGCTTCATCTGTACCTTTGTTTCAGTTTTGTTCGTAATGTTACTGATGTGCTCTCTTGCTCTTTCTTTTAGAGTTCTGCTTGTTTGTCCAACGTCTTGTATTCCACATCTGGGACATGAGAACAGGTAAATAACATGGTGTGTGTTACAGTTAATAAATTGATTAACTTTACATTTTATTTACCGGTAGTGTGGGACAAGAAAGTGTTACTTTTAATAAAGTTGACATTTGTAACCCTGGGTTTAAGGATCAGTAACACAAATTTTTTTTAAAAAAAATTGTTGGTATAGAACAAAAAAAACACAAATACATATTAAACTTTTAAATCACAAAGTCTTTATTAAGAAATAACTCGCAGAATCTCCGCTCTTCAGAAAAGTCGGCACGGTGACAATCCACTAAGCGGCACTCGATTTCTCCTCCCTGGCTATCTCCTATAAGGAAAGCAGGGAGGAGAAATCGAGCACAGCACGATGGCTCACCGGATTGCCTTTTCTGAAGAGGAGCACAAGACTTAACGATTTAAAAGTTTAATATGTCTTTGTGGTTTTTTTTTCTTTCTATACTAACGAATTTTTTTTTTAAATTTATGTTACTGATCCCTTAAGAGTCAACCTCTCAGAACACATGACTTTTTGACAAAGTCGTCATGATCTGAACATAGATGCCGCAATAGATGCCCATTTGTATGTTTTGAATGAGGTGAGGCAGGTGGGCAGAAGATGCTCGCAATATAGTATTACCAGTGCATTCTTTCCTATGTAAGGAAGTCACTTTGGTGTTCTCATGGGATGTTAGATAAGCAATTGAGGCAGCATTTTTAGACAACTTAATTTAAGTTTAAGATCATTGTTGTTATATATATACTTACAGTCCCAAAGGTGTACACCATTTACAGGATAGAGTACCTGGGTGCCCGAGCCAGCAGGGTAAATGTATAGGTGAAGAATGGTGGCACTCACAGGATTTTCAGGCGAAATAAAGAAAAACTTTTTATTTAACTCGACGTTTCGATCCCTCACAGGGATATTTCTCAAGAGTATTCAAACATGCAACCAGAAATCCCAGCTGGCGGCTTGAACATGTAACTTTTGGGGGGATTAGTCAATGGTGGGCAGGCAGCATAGGACAAAGGAGCATAAAGACAGGGACACATAGCTTCTTCCAGGAAAACAGCAGTTTATTTTCCCACTTTAAACAAACACTGTGAATTATCCACAGACACAGGGGTGAACATTGTATCATACAAACAAATCATAAAATAAAACCTAGCCCACTGGGCACTACCTTCCAACTTTGGAGCAGTCCCTGACTAGGCTGGGCCCCTTGTGGACTACCAGCAAACAAAACAATGTTGTGGTTCACCCCTGTACTCACAGGACTCCTTCCTGGTAGTGTTCAGCCTCCTGGCACAACTTTGTCAGGGTCACAGGATCCCTCTGCTTCATGCAGTATCAGGCAGCACCCCCAGCTCCTCTGGGAGTTCCTAACACAGCCAGGTCTCCTACCTGCTGTGCCCTGTTGAGAGACATACTCTCCCATTCTAATTACCTTTAAATAGCCTTTCCACAGGACAGCTTTCCTGTGGAAGGTGAACTCCAATCTCTGGACTGGATCTGCGGAATGGAGTCCCTGGCTACTAAAGTCTTTAAACAGAGCGCTGATTCTCTGTTTAATAACTCCCTTCCTTGAGCCTCTCTCAGTACCTGGGGAGAAATTAAATGTTAGAGTGAACTTTTTCCACCTTTTCCTAGTCACTCTACCACAATATATATATATAGTGCTGCAGGTAGGAATATACAACCTTAAGCCAATGTCCATAACCTGGGTTCTAATCCATATAGAGATAGATATGAGAGCAAATAGTGGCAGCACTCCAAGGAATTTTGTAACCAGGCACAAGTTTATCAAAAAATAGGTTTATTAGTCCAACATTTCAGTTCCTTATGCCCTGATGAAAGTTCCATAAGGAACTGAAACGTTGGACTAATAAACCTATTTTTTGATAAACCTGTGCCTGGTTACAATGTATATATAAATATATAAAATGTAGGGTACTTTGTACTCATTCTTGCCCTATACATGTTGGTTTAGAAATGGTAAATGAGCCCTACAGTGTTTGTGTCATCCTTAAAAACAGTATTTTATATCTAGTAATTCAAAGGGTTGGGCCAGGGCCCACCGGGACTGCTGTCCAGGGCCCCCCTCAGGCCCCCCACCCCCTACTGTGACGTGAAGGTGCCACTATTCATACTTGCCCAGGCGGCACATCGCGCATGCGCAAATATCGCTAGGCATGCATGTGCAAACAGCGTTAGGTGTGCATGCGCAAACGGTGCTGCGATGCGCCAAAAAAAACTGTTGGGAGAGGGGGTCTGGCCTGTCGGGGGTGTCCCGGGCCAGTCCGACACTCGTAATTCCAGTTACTGTAAGTTATTGTCTGTGTGGATGTAGTAGCTCAGTAATTTAAACATTTTGAAATATAGAGACATTAGTTGGCCTTATTTTTTATTTATTGTAATGAGTAGCTGTGGAGCAGCATGACAGCTCAGTAGTAAGCACTGTTGTCTTGTAGAGCTGAGTCCAATACCAAGCTAAACATCAGCTGCAAGAATTAATCTTCTGTTTGCATACCCTGCACTCTACATAACATAGTGATGTTAACTGAATTCTGATTAAACTGACCACAGACTGAGTGTGTGTGTGTGAATGTGATAGGGAACTGGTGTGAAAGAGGAACAACCTCTGTAAATTGTGTAAACATTTCAACGCTCTGTAGATAAAGCTTAATAAAGAAATAATGCCAAAAGAGAGTGCTGGCAAACATCAGTTTATTTGAGGTACTACATTTTTTCCTCTCAAACCTCAGCTCCCTGCAGCAACTCCAATCACAGGCCAAGGGTCAAGAACTACAGTGGCTAAATGAATAACCCCAGAAGAATAACAGGTATGCATACAGGTCAGATGTACAAAACCAAAGTAAGTAGTTAAACAATGCAGTGCAGAAGCAGAGGATATCATATGCCTAAGGAATCATGCAATGGAGAGATATAAAAGAACTGCAATCAGGTTATAGGCTAGGGTCAGTGGCTTAGCGAGATGAATGTGAGAAACAAAAGCACAAACTAAAGATTCATGTTGAAGATTAAAACTGGCAATGAAGAGGCTTTGCTTTACACGATCAGCATTTCCTTAATTCTGATTACAATCTCAGGGGTAGATATTATAGGCTGCAACGTCTGTGTGCAATATCTGCATCTAAAGTTAAGTTTAAGGCAAACATTTGAGAAATAAAAAAGAATGTTAAAAAAGTGAAATACTGTACTGTAGTTGCAATTTACACATTAACCAACAGTAAACTGGCACTTTATTACTAATTTACAAATAACACCAGTGCAGTTTCTAATAGCAACCAATCCATTAGTTTGACCAGTCTACTACTAGTTAGAAATTAAAACAAAGGTCTGACATCTTTAAAACTTAGCCCATTAGACTTTCTGGAGTGGTAAATGCTGTAAGGGTAATAGCACATTACTACAATCATCTCTGCTTTGACATTCAAAATGCCATTCCCTGCTTCCACCCTTATCCAAATAAAGCAAATAAGAAAAGGCACACTGTATTGCAACTGATGGGTACTGAGGGACAAATGGTTAGAAATAATACATCTTTAGAGGAGGGTGCCTCTTTCTTTACAAGGATAATTTGCACTTTACATTAGGGAAGCACCTAACCCAGGATACAGTTAAAGATTTGCTTAAAATTCTTTTTTTTTTTTTTTGCCAAATTTGGATTAAGCCTAACCATATATTTTCAACAGAAATACATTACAACATTTTCAAAATGATAAAATAATAAAACAGTACTTGATCCTAACTAAGATATAATTAATCCTTATTGGAGGCAAAACAAACCAATTTTATTTTTATTTCATTTTCATTTAATGTTTGCAATATTTTTAGAAGAGTTAAATTACAGAAGGGCCACTTATCCAGAAAACCCCAGGTCCTGAGCATTCTGTTTAATAGATTCCATACCTGTACAACAGATCTGGTTGAATACTTTGCCAAATATGTGGGATTTGACATTTGTCAAAAACAAAATAATACAATAAATCTCTAACTAACATACATTAAAAAGCTTCTAGGAAACTGCAGTAATTATGATGGAAGCTCAGAAAGAAACTGGACCATCATATCTGCCCGACACTTCAGAATAATATATTTGTGTTCATATAAGCTGTATTATAAAAAGGTTAACCCTTGGAAAGATTTTTTTGTCACACAAAGGACGTGTTATGCCTGGAGGTAAGGACTATCACCAGTAATATGTGGCCAAGATACATTATGAACAATCTATGAGTTCACTTTATATATCACAAAAGTGTGGGCATTTGTATATGGCTTGAATCATGCTGTCAAAGTCAGTGACCCCATTGTTAGGAAAAATACTTAAAGAAAGCCTTAATTTCCCTTTAATACAATGGTTGAGATGGTCCTGGTACATAAGATGAAAATAATGACTTTTACACGAGTGGGGAGAGAAAATGAATCCTATGAACCTGAATTTCCTGTACAAAAAGTAACTTGAAGGTTTAAGAAAATCTCATAATCTGTCCCCTTGGAAAAGAGGAATGTAAATGATTTAAGTAGTTTCCTAGGCATGTTCTTTATTCCACTATCTTTTTAATGTCAAGGAAGTAAATCACATTTTACATGAAGGTTTTGAATTTTTAAGCTGTGGTTAGATCATGAATTTCATGATGCGCTGTGAAAAAGTTTGCAAGTACATTTTTTTCCCTTTAACTAAATGCGGGGCTGTGCATATTAGATAGCTATTTTTATGTAAAGTTTATCATAAAAGGAAGAGAAGTATTTACATGATAGTTTGAAGGCAATATGTCTTGAACTGAAACAAATAGCCACATACCCTCATTGAAATGCACACACACAGTCCAGAGTTACAATAAGTCTATTACTCTGTCTTTTGTTGGAACCAAAGAGAAGATAAAACTTTAGCGGAAGAAAATGGTAAATATCTCAAAAGGTGCAGTGTTTCATTTGAGCTTCTGCAAGATAAAAAGAAAGGAACTTATTTAAGTCAAATTCATATTCTTCTGGCTTAACGATAACAGGTTTTGCTCTGACCAACTGCAAATTATGACTGAAATAAGCTATGAAGGATAAGGGTGTAAAACAAAACAACAAAAGGTGGGTTTTGTGTGCTCAATAAGAATTTTAGAAAAGTATTTCAGATTAACTGACTGATGCCTAAACAAATTATTTTTGCAAAATATTAAACACAATAAGCAGCTTTATGAGAACACAAAGGCAGAGCTTATATTAGAAAGCACTCAAATAAACCTTATGATTAATAAAGTTTAATCCCTAATCGCGCTTGTCATGGTAATAAAAGGCTGTGAGAGCCATTAGAAATTAACATGTTTAAAATGCAAATTTAGCAGTCTATTTTTATGAAAGCCTGCCTTATGAAATTCATTTTGTGCAGTCACTTGTGAGGCAGGGCCTTAGTCTGTGATTGTTTGTGACAAAATGTTTTACTGATTGTTTATGTCTTCCAGGTTCCATGTAGAAGTCAATCACTTTATCTTGGGAAATCAGCACTCGTGAAAGGCAGCTCAAACTTCAGCTCCTTCAGATGAATGCAAAAGCCCGTCCAAAGAACCCCCTGTGGGAATGTGCACAATAATATCAAAACACAGACTAGCTCCTAGTCATAGACACTGACAGTCACTGCCTATGGGGATAAATTAAATGGCAAAGATATCCTGACAAATACCGCACTTGACTTTTTCCCTTACCATTCACAGGACAAGTGTGACTCTTGGGATTACAAATGCAATGTCTGTCTTCCTATTTACATTCAACCATGTATTCTGTGTAGTTAAAAATACAAAATCAGTTGCGGACAAAACAATCCTGACTTCAAACCAAATCTCATATTCAACTCAGCTATCCTGTATTGATAAGATAGTAAAATCAGAGCTGACACCCAAAATACTGTGGAAAAACTGACTGGGTCGTTTATTGGTATTTTTCTAGTGGAGCTCAAAACATAATTATGTAACAGTAATAAAATTTGTTGTTAATATCCTGATTGTAATAAGGGATTGTTTAAATATGATAGCTATAGGGGATGTCAGGGATAACCTAGTGTTAAGAAATATATGTTCCTTATACGTCTGTTTAGAAAAGCCAAGAATATATTCACTCCATCAATTCTTTTGCATGATCATGTATCTGTAACAAAAGCAATGAGCAACCACTGCTGATTGTTGTTTCTGATAATACCTACATCTCAAATGTGTGGTGTCAAAATGCAAATAGCAGTACTGATGAAGCCACAATGTGTTTGTAAAAGATATATAGGTATATCTGTTATTGGCAAACTCATTACCCAGAAAACTTATGGGAAGGCCATCTCCCATAGACTCCATTTAGTCAAATAATTCTAAGATTTAATAATTATTTTTTTTTTGCCTGTAATAATGAAACAGAACACTGCACTTGATCCCAAATAAGATATAATTAATCCTTATTGGAAGCAAAACAATCCTATTGGTTTTAATTAATGTTTATATTTAGGAGACGGAAGGTATGGTGATTCAAATAATGGAAAGATCAATTTCTTATCAATAAAACCCCAGGTCCCAAGCATTATAGATAACAGGTCCTTTACCCATGCATTTTATTACATAACACTATAAAAATCTGTGCCAGATCCAAAGCTGCTGTGCAATGTATTTTGCCAAGCACAAGGTGCAGAGTGGACCACCATGTGACATAAGGGAGCCCTGTAATGAATGCATGCCCTAACCTCCTTCACTATTAAATGCATGTCATGAAAGATGCGCAAGGAAAGGACAGGTATGTCAATGCTTTTGATCTGCTAACATGTATGACTCTTAAATGCCAAGTGTAATTGCTTCTTGGATCTATATTTAGACGACACAAAGAGTTTTGTCTCACATTGTTAGGTGCCGCAAAAAAGGGGCAAGGTGAATCATGGGCAAAAGACACAACTACTTGCACTAGTATTTTGCAGTTATAATGTTATAAGACATATTCGTTTGGGGCATTTTGTCCTACAACAAACAAATTTTACGAATGTTTTTGTAAAACTGTCGCAAAAAGTTGCTGCGGAAAAAGTCGCCGCTACAAAAAAGTCACTGAGACAAAAATGTTTAAGAGAAAAAAAGTTGTCATAAAATATAATGCCCACTGACTTTAATGCTTTTGGATAAAAAAGTTGCCATAAGAAAAAACTCCCATTGACTTTAATGCATTTAGACAAAAAAGTCACCGTAAGAAAAAACGCCCTTGACTTCAATGCATTTGGAGTTAGTAAAATTGTTGCACATGTAAAAAATTGTTGCTATTGATTTCTCAGTTTTCGCAAATTTTTTGGAAAAAGTCAAATGTGACAGATTCGCTCATCAATATTTATTATACCCCCGACCCTAGACATAGCTTGAATCTGAAAATACACCATCTAAAACCTGTGGAGGTCATGTAGGCGTCAATGGCAGAGGAACTGTAATGAAAAATAAAACTTGTCCTGGTGGTCCAGTGGTGCAGCAGGGACGCCCGCCACGCCGCTCCTTGTCTTGTATCCTTAGGGCGCGCACGCCTCCTCATCATTAAAAGGCACGTGATGACGCCAGCGTGCAATGGCGCCAAATTTGAAAGTGTTTAAGGCTCATTACAGCTACAGGACCTTGCCCGTGATAGGAGTTTGTTCCTGGTGCTTCCTGAGCTTTGCTAATCCTGTTTTTGAACCTGTTTGATTCCTGTTGTGACCCCTGCCTGGCTTTTGACTATTCTGACCTCTGGATCCTGACCCTTGCCTGATTACTGACTACCTCTTCTGATTAACCCTCTGATTGACTTCCTGGTTTGACCCTTGCCTGCCTGACTACGTTTATTCTCTGCCTGCCCCTACCTGGCCTGATCTGACTACTCTTTTGCCTAAACGCCTTGTACTACGATCTTCTGCCCAAAGACTTTGCTTTACAGTCGTGCCCCTCTGCCTATCCAGAACCTATTGCCTTGCACCTCTCTTTAAGTCCTGGTGGCAAGTAGCTGAGGGCTCCTCCCGAAGCCAAAGGTGGTCACACTACAGGTGAAGCACGAGCCGAGACCAGGGTGCTTGGCATTTGTTCTGGTGTTGGGTGCCGACCGTTACAGGAAACATTTGAAGATGTTAAAAGCCTACATGATGTTTGAGTTATTTGAGTTGTACAATACCTTTTTTATTGGTTTCAGAGTCAGGGAGGGAAGTTGGTGGTACTGCAGCATATATTAACAGTAATGAAGTGAGTGCCCATAAGTGTCCACATAACCAGAAGATTTTAAAGACAAAAAATACTTTAGTTAAAGTAGCAATATGTAATGCAGAATACATGGATGTCATTCCCATTTTAAGAGCAAAATATTCAAGGAATGGGAACAGTTTAGAAAATATAAACCATGGAGTTGAGGAGCACAGGTCCTTCCTTATCTTTCCATTTTTTACTGAAATAGGCAGATTGTACAATTATTAACATTTTAACTTGGCTATTGTTTAGGGGGATGGTCCAGGGGGCGACAAGTTTGACCTCCTCCACTTCAGGTCACTAAGCCCATCTGAAACATTTTTTAAGCATACAGGCTGTGAACTGATGTATGGCACATAAACTGAATTGTAATCACAAATCAATAAAAATTGTGAAGCTGAATTGATTCAGTTTGTTTCCTTTTTAAAATTCTTTCTGACAAGCAAAGTGTGCATGAAGGTTGACCTATCTAAATCAATTTGTTCCTACCTAGTGGTAAGGCATCCGTGTTCTCACATGTAGGGATGTAGCGAACTGTTCGGCGGCGAACTAGTTCGCGCGAACTAGTTCGCGCGAACTTCGACTGTTCGCGTCCGCCGCAAGTTCGCGAACGTCGCGCGACGTTCGCCAATAGGCGTTCACGTCAAAATCGTTCGACCATTCGACCATTCGGTCGCTAAAATCGAACGATTTTCGTTCGATTCGAACGAAAATCGTTCGATCGAACGATTAAAATCCTTCGATGGTTCGAATCGAACGATTTTCGGATGTTCGAAGTTCGCGAACAGTTCGCATTTTTTGCCGGTGTTCGCGAACGGCGTTCGCGAACACATACTCGGCGGTTCGCTACATCCCTACTCACATGTGATGATGTGTTTTGCTCCCTTCTTACCAGCATAGATGGTTAGTTTTCCAGTACAGCATTCCACTGCATGGACAAGAACATAATGCATAAAATATTTCACATTTCAATAACAAAAAAAAATAACCTTATGTGTAAAACAGGATTTGATGTATTCATAGGAATATTAAGGGCATGGTGTTTGTTCATTGTTTACATGTTATGAAATCTGAAACCAACGTGTTATATGCTGTTACTATTGCATAGTTGCCAGTGTTGTTTCAGAAAATGATTGTATGGTCCTTTGGGTTGATTTTGAGATACCTACATATGTTCATTTTAGAGAAGTATACACTTTGGAGAACAAAGAATCCAGGAACAAGTCCATGACAATATAAAATACAATTCAACTTTCCACAATGCTTCAAGGAAAAATCAATAAACCACTGTGTTTTGGCAATGTAATACTAGAATTTTTGTATTCTTTATAGAGAAGAGTAAAAAAAATATTTACACAAGGAATGAACATTTTCAGGATTTAATTTTAAACTATACAATGTAATTATATCTGGCATTTAAACAAATCACTTGTCTTTGTGATGTTGCTTAGGTATTAATCAAATGAGAAAGCATTGATTTGCAGAGTAACTGTGCAACACATTTTTACTGTCAAAAAGGAATAGTAAGAACTGTCACTGGAATGAGGAGCAATGTTATTGCAGGTGTTGGAGGTAGTTTGAGTAGTTGAATCAGCTCAACTCATTACTGATCAATGGTTGTTATAAATAGAAATGAATGTGTTTTTCGTGAGATAATGCCCCTGTGAAGGAATCTATCACATTGTGAAATTTATTTACACATTACAGTAGTCATTTTAAGTCATGCATAAAATATATTTTAGAGATTCAGGAGAGAATATGCATGATACTGATAAAAAATGTTTTAGAGGATAGAAGAGGCTATATTGATGGAGACAGAATGTACTTGTAAGTAATGTAAAGGACTGTTATTGCAGATTTGAATAAATAAGGAGAAGATGTTGCAACACCACTGCATGAAGGACAGAAGAAATGTTGAAGGACAAAGTCTGGAATGAAGATTCATTTTGCTTGTGTAGGGATGTGACACCCTTACACATTACAGACAGGCACATTCCTAGTAATATGGACACCTTAGTGGGTCCTTATGGGGACCTTGTGCTTATGTAACCCCTGTAGTTCACACAGTGTACACCAGATGGCACTGTGCCGGAGTATAAAAGGTTTAGGAACCAAGGTTCCGCCGAGGAGGTTAGAGGGATTAAGATCCCAGGGTAATACTGACCCGGAGTAAGGAACCAAGTGTTGAGATAGGGATGATAGGAATTCCACTAGTCTGCCACTGGAAGATATCCTGAAAACTGGGCAATACCCATCACATGCTGTCAACTTACTCTCTGCTGTATATTCCCTAGCCTGTGGGGATTCAGACTATACGTGCTGTGAGTATATGCTTCCTTTATGCTGCTGTGTATGTTCTATGCTCTATTGTGGATCAATGTGCTGAATGATCTATGTGCTATTGTTCAATAAACACAGTTCTTTGTTCAACCGTTAAAGAACTACTGGCGCACATCATTGTGCTATCCACCCCGTTACAGTTACACTACACCCTGCCTCCACCGCGTTGCGAGGGCTTACCCCTGAGAAAGAGAGCTCATCTGTGGTATCAGCTCACAAAGTAAAGTAGCTAAAACTGCCCTAGCACAAGTCAGTTTACTATAGCGATACACTTGCAATAGTAGGGAGTTTTGCAGGACAGAGCTGGAATGATGTAAGATTACTGTATATAGGCAAAGCTTGTGTTTCACTTGGCCATGCTAAGTGTTGGTGAACTGAAGGAGAAACTGAATGCAAGGGAAATGCAGCATTCTCAATAAAAAAGGGCCTCAGTGATTATAGCTTCCATACATCTATGCCCCTTTACCCTCATGGTCCACGGACTACATTTTCTCCAGCATGGGAGCAGGTTGATGAAAAAGCAGATCACACAAGGATCCAAAATAGGTGCCTACATCACCCTAAATTGCAGAAATGTGAGCTTTGTATGACTAATGACACCATGTACAATTGTGCATTTATTGATGCATATTATTATGTGCCATGTGGTCCACAATGGTTTTTTCCAGTATACCAGCATAAAAATAAAAGTTATTTTCTATTTGCATTGTTCAGAAGTCATAAAATCTGTGAGTAATGAATGTGCATAAAGTAGCATTAGGAAAAAAGCATTCATTTTAAAGGTCATTTTTATGATTAATGATCTAACTTTTCATTATTTTAGGTGTTGAATAAAATGTACCATTTTGTAAGTATTATTTAACATTTTTGTATATGTTTTGCTTTTAGTTTAACAGTGAATTCTTTCTTCAGCGTTTCCCAGATCTATATTAGTGTAAAGTAAAAATGAAAAGAATACCATGTAACAAAACAAAGTGAACAGTCAAAATAAAGGAACTCTGAAGCCTTTTGTTGTTACTATAGTAAAATCAGATGGTTGAGTTCAATTAATTTTTATCTGCTAGTTTAGGTTTAAAGGGGACTTTTCCATCTCAGTTAACTTTCAGTATAGATGAACAAATTCTATGCTGTTTTAAATTGTTCTTCATTCCTACCATAGAGAATTTATCCGGACGAAAATTAATAATGTGCACTTGACAGTGAGTTTTTTGTGTGCTAAATACACTGAAGTTGATCGCTACTGTGTTTTTCACAAAATGATGCTGCAGTTTTGTGAAAAAAATACCCAATGAGGAAACATGGAATTTCTCTGTGAATCCACATGTGGCTTAATATTTAGCTCATAACTATTCTTCATTTATCTTCATTTATTTTTTTATTTCAAATGGGTTTTTTCAGTTATTAACATTATTATAAAGCCTATTTGCAGACTGCAACTGAAATTGATATCTGGTAGTTAAGGGTTATCTGTTTCCTTATGTATTATGGTTTACATTCTACATTCTATCCTCTGTAGTCATTTTTTCTTTTTGAATTCCAAATGAATGACTGGTTGTTAGGCTAAATTAGTTATGCCAACCTGATATTGGTTGAAATTAGAAAATTACCATGCTATATACACTGTAATACAAAACATTAAGGGAGTTATATAATAAAGGTTGAATTGTGTTTTCCTGAAAAATTCAAGTTTTTCAAGGGTAGTTTCACTAAATACTTGAATTTTTGGGGATAAGAACAATTTTTTGAGATGTATTATGCCCTGAAGCTGCTAAAACCCCATATCTTCAGCTAAAACCTGTTGAGGTCATGTAGAATTCAATGGCAGAGATCCCTTGAACCATTTGAAGATACTTTTTGCCTTCATGGTTTTTGAATTTTTTTACTGTGGTTTGCGCTCAAAAACTTATTTTTCATTAATAAGCAAACATTCAAGTTGTGAGTTTGTTTTGAGTTGAGGTAGAAAAAACCTCACAAACCTCACAAACTCGACCTCTGATAAATAACCCCTTGTTCTAATGTGAACTGTCCCTTTACATACCACACTAATGTACATTTGCATAACTTCAGAATATTAAGTAATTGGATAAATCATTGCAGATTCTGTACATCCTTATTGAGCTGTTTGTCTACAATGTTATTGACTGAATAGGTTAAAGGGTACAAAAGGTGTATTAAAGCGTATTTTAATGATACCCAGCCAGGGTCAGACTGAGGAGATGGGACACTGGGAAAAAGATGAGGTGGACCCAGGCTCCTGTGGGAGCTGCTAACAGCGCTGCCCCCTGACCTCCCCTACTGGCCCCAATTGAGTTGCGTCAAGAAGATAAAAAGGTATGTGCAGGGTCGGGGGTTTGCAAAGGGGTTTGCAGGGTAGGGGGGAGGGGAACCCTGGGATGTGGGCTGGTGGGTGTGGGGAACCCTGATGCAGCGACCATGTTGGGCATTGGACCCCCAGTCCAATGCTACACCCAGATTACTCTGATCTATGGGCTTTGCAGGTGTTCATAGTATTAGCATTTATATGTTAGGTCATTGCCACAATTCAGTGCAGCTGCCCCAGCCCCCAAATAGAAACACATACTAAGAAAAGTTTAGGGGAGGATCAGTAAATGTTACCATTTTTAAAACAGTAGCAATTTGCATCTGAGAAGAATTTGAAAAGGTGTTAATCCTCAACTGAGCTGCTGAGCTGTACTGAGAACTAATATCTCATGACCAATTTAAGGACCCCAAATAATAGCTTTATAACTGCAGTTTTTCAAGGAAATAGGCATTTGTGATGGTGACAGTTATTTAATGCTTATTTCTTGGTCCTCAGTCCTTAATATAATGTGAATTCTTTTGATGCAATTAAAAACCATTTCCTAGCCTACCTTAGGTAATTTCCATACCTATGATGCACATGCCATAACTGCTTGTATACCATCTAACATTCCCCTTTGAATAGTGTTCATAAAATATGATAAGTACATGATTGTTCTAAAATCTGCAGAGTGATGCAAACTTTTGATGTAATGCAATGCATTTTTCATTATTATTCCTGTGTTTATGGGCATAGTAGATAGTATATAAATATATATGTGGGAATTTCTGGGCAATGGACCCTTGGTGTAAAACCACCAGATACAGACATAGCTTATTATAGTTTAATTTATGCTGCTACAGTATATCCCAGATGAACATCTTTAAACTTTCAAACATACAAGGCATGATGCAGAAGGGGTTTATTTATTTTAAAAATGATGATTGCATGTGTTACAGAACAATGAAGGCAGTTTCAACATATAGAAAAATGCTCTTTGTTTTTGTAGCTTACTTTTTTCCTTACTGCTATTAATACTGATTTTTAGAATTCAAATGCCTTAAAGATAGCAAATTAAATGTATTCCACTTAGCTCTGTTTCTGCAAGCGTATTCTTTATTTTCTCAAATGCTTCACTCTAGCAACCATCTATTTCAGCAATTTTACTGTTCTTCAACAAATGATGAAAATCTGTGACTATGAAGCCTGCCTTTGTGTTTCATCCAGATACCATTACAAAATAGACAAAGTAAAAGTAAAAGTATCTTACATTTAATACTCTTGTTTCATTTATTTTTAAGTCTTTATTTTGTTTTCAAGGGAAGGGGATACATAGAACATACAAACAAAACATGGTTCACAGTTAGAAATAGTTATTAACATGTGGTGTCTCCAATAGCCTTTTAGAGGAAACCACTAAGGGTATACACAGTAGAACAATCTTATACAACCTCTTAAATTCATATAATAGTACTATCCAATTACAATGACAATCTACCCAGCAGGTATAAGTTTTACAAATCGGGAAGCTCTATCAAGTTAACATCAAGTCAGTGACTCCATATTCTTTCAAATTTCTAATTTACTAAGCCTAGTAGATAGGTTTCTGGGGAGCGCACTTTGGGGAGTGCTAGGTTATCAGCTAAGTACCTCAATACCTTCCCCCAAAAGCTCAGTATTGTGGGCCACAGCCATGCCAGATGTAGAAAGTATGCCTCTGGCTCTTGGCATCTCAGGCACCTGGCCCATGACAGCAGGCCCATTTTTTGGTGCCTTGTGCAGGTAAATGTCTTATATAAATATTTTTTTCCCATGATGTGATTGGCAGGCAGGCCCAGAGTGGTCGCATTCCTAACCTGATCAATAATTGGGTCAATATTATGATAATATTATGATCAATGGGAAAAATGACACTTATTTATAGTAAGACCAGAATATGTGCCAAACGGTAATTAGGGCCTCTTGTAGGGAGGCACCAGGGTTCTACAAGAAAAGGAGCAGGTCATCAGCATGGAGCTCAAGTTTGTGCTCTAGTGTACGATATTTAAGTCCCACTACCTCAGGGGCCTGTCAAAGTCAAGTGGCCAAGGGCTCAATAGCTACCACATACAGAAGCTGAGACAGAGGGAATCCTTTTCAGGTCCCTCTCGCCAGGAGGGAGGGAGGAGATGGGGCACCGTTAACTTTAATACAAGCCATGGGCTTAAGATACAGTAGTTGAACCCGTTTCATTTCCTTTTACACTTTAACAAGCCAATGAAAAACAGAAATACTGTCATCAACAATATAACCAGCAATATACCCATGTTAGGTGATGTTTATTAATATAGTTTATATTACTTGTATGCATTAATAGCAAGTGTATTAATATATTTTAAAAACATATTTATACAGTAAAATATATTTATACAGTAGCATAGAGATAATTAATTTTATACCAGTAAATCTTGAAATTTAGATCTTAGACTAAACAGAAAGGCTGTTGGATCCTTTGCTTTGGCTCCCTTGTTGAACTCCTTGTTAATTTTCTTTTCAGATCACTCATGAATGATTCACTCTTTTACTCTTCTCTTTGCTCTGCTTTCCCAAATAATGGCTGAGACACTCCTGCACACAGGGCTGGGGAATTAGATCTAATTGCAACTAGTTAACTAACAAAGTAAATCAGCCAGTAGTGTCACAGGAAAAAGAGAAGTCCAAGAGGGAAGATAGTCTTAAAGATACAGTCACTGAACTACAAAGTTTGTTTAAATAGATTATGAGGGGGTGATAAAATCAGTTAATTGGAAGAAAGTGGGGAAGATGGAGAAAATTAGGCAAAAAATCAATATTTAAGGCTATAGTACAGATGCAATAGGAATAATAGTGCAACAATTACCAACAAAACAAGGCAAAAATGCAGTATTCAAGGTCAAAGTACAGATGAAATAGGAATAATATCTGTCTGCACTAAAAGGTCACACATGAGGTTTTTGAAGCATACATCTCCAGTGGTGAAAGCAATTTTAATGTGACAGTTGTCCTTTAACATGTTTATAAAATATTAGCTATTGAGTCTGCTAAACAGTCTGCGAATGACCAGTAAACAATAATACCAGCAACAACTTTAATGACATGTATTTATCATTAATAACAAACTTTTTATGTTAAGGGATGAAGCTTGTTACTTCTGCCATATGGAGATTTGACCTGACCTGCTTTCCTGCTCAGTTACATATATAAAAGGGGCACACAGGATCATAGTTAATATTGTATATATTTAAAAGCTTTTATTTTGTTATTGTTGTGTTTTATTTTTTGAATTTTTTTTAGTTTGTTGTTGTTCTGATTTGTACAAAAAAATCTGCAAGACTGACTGGTGCCAATTGTCTCTATATTTTCTGCAAGTTTTGCATTTTTATGGTGAAACTGAACAATTAGAAATGTGACTATTTTTCTTGAGGGCTTGGTTTTTTTGTGGGTTTTGTGCCTATTTGCAATATTTTCTTTACATCAATAGCATTTTAACAGCATTTATAATCAAATAAAAAAGACATACAGTGAACTTTTCTAAAGTACTGGGGTCAATAATATCTAGTGAACATTACCATATGGTTGCCTATTGCTCAAAATGCCAGGGAATGTAGCCCTCTGTGACCTTAATGTTGTTGTGGTGGATTACAAGAAAATATACAGTTGGAGGAAATACTTATACAGAACTTATATTTAATTATATGGAGCATAAATCAACACAACATATGCATGCTGTTGCGAAGGATCATACACTTTATATGTAAGACATGGCAATTGATATAGTTGAAACTTGACATTGTGTATTTTTGAAACTGTGGAAAAGTGGCCTTAAAATAAGTTATTTAAGTCTCTAAGTACCCATATTTATAACATAGACATTGACATATTGTCAGTTTCCCAGGTGCCTCCAGTCATCTGACTATCTCACTATTTACTGCTACACTGAAGGTTGGGTTGATATCATTCCCCTCCCTTTCCCCCTTGCAGCCCATCAACAATAGGAATGCAACACGATAACAGCTCCCTGACACAAGATACACCAGATGGGGCCTGAAATCAGCCTGCTGAAATTCAAAGGCAGATTTCAGTCCCTAACCGAGAGCAGTATCCTCTTCTTTTTTTCTCCTCCGTAAACCTTGTGTTGGATTTGGTGCGAAAACTCTTGTGTCGGATTCGGGCGAATCCTTCTTCCCGGCCAAATTGAATCCAAATGCTAATTTCAGATTCAGTTCAGGGTGACTTTTTGTCACAAAACAAGGAAGTAAAAAATGTTTTCCCCTTCCCACCCCTAATTTGCATATACAAATTAGGTTTCAGATTTGGTTCGGTATTCAGCCGAATCTTTCTCGAAGGATTTGAGGGTTCGGCTGACTCCAAAATTGTGGATTTGTTACATCCTTAGTTAATTATGTGCTTCATTTTCTAACCTTGTGCACTACCTAGTAGTATATCCTACATATAAATATCTCACATATTGTACTTTATGTAAGATAAGAAAAAATTATACTGATATATTAAATATCCCAATTGTAGGGATGTAGCGAACGGCGGAAAAAATGTTCGCGAACATATTCGCGAACTTGCGACAAAACATGCGAATAGTTCGCGAACGTCGCGAACCCCATAGACTTCAATGGGAAGGCGAATTTTAAAAGCTAGAAAAGACATTTCTGGCCAGAAAAATGATTTTAAAGTTGTTTAAAGGGTGCAACGACCTGGACAGTGGCATGCCAGAGGGGGATCAAGGGCAAAAATGTATCTGAAAAATCCATTGTTGACACAGCGCTGCGTTTTGTGCTGTAAAGGGCAGAAATCACACTACGTCACTCAGGTGATGTTTCTGGACACGGAATGTGAAAAAGCTCACACAGCTAGGTGGCACTTGGTTAAAGACTGGGCAAATAATGCCTGCAAGGTCAACGTATACACTACAGCCGTTGGATACGGAATATATTATTGCTGCTTGAAAAACGTCACTCGGGTGGTGTTTCTGGAGACGGTATTATTATTGATATTTAGACAGCTAGGTGGCAGTTGTTTGAAGAACAGATGCAGATGAGAGATCAGCAGCAGGACAGACAGCTGCCCACAGCAGCTACATACAGAGCACTGCAGTAGAAGGTAGATTACTAGCCAGCAAAGCTACCTAACCTAAAATGTCCCTCAAATCCCTGCAGAGTTCTGTCCCTACAATACAGAGCAGTATCAAGTAGATTACTAGCCAGCAAAGTTACTATCAACTGTCCCTCAAATCACTAACAGCTCTCTCCCTACACTAGCTCTTCCAAGCACACACAGGCAGAATGAAAAAACGCTGCAGGGCTTCAGTTTATATATGGAAGGGGAGTGGTCCAGGGGGTGTGGGGGTGGTCCAGGAGGGAGAACTTCCTGATTGGCTGCCATGTATCTGCTGGTCTGGGGTGAGAGGGCAAAAATAAGCGCCAGCTAAGGCGAACCCAAATTGGCGAACGTCGCGCGACGTTCGCGAACATTCGCCGAACGCGAATAGTCGATGTTCGCGCGAATTAGTTCGCGGGCGAACAGTCCGCGACATCCCTACCCAATTGTTTTGCTTTATAGATAACCAATCATGTTTATTATCATTACATGAAAAATTTCCAGTAATTCATGTACACATTTTACTAAATCAACTTGTGATTAAATGTAATTGAATTTGAAAGACATAAAAGAATAATAGTTGTTAAATGAGACTACATCATGAAAGCTTAAGAAAGTAATTTATAAAAAATAACTTTCTATTTGGTTGAAAACCATGATATATTAGGTAAGAGTGGTCATATCTCATTGGTATGAAGGCTACAATTACAATAATAATGCTCTATATTGTACTATGTTATTTGAGATATATAAATTCATGTTTATGACAAAAAAACCTAATGGAGTATTTTATTGTTTAAGGGGGTTATTTATCAAAGCCCGAATGCTGAAAACTCAAAGAATTTGAGTTTGTTTAACTATAAAATCCGACTTTTTAGTAAAAAAAACCTCACATTTTTAGAGATTTACTATACCCCTAGGATGGAAAAAGTCAGAATTCAAAAATCTGGCATGTCAGACCTGGCGAGGTTGTATATAAGTCAATGGCATCCTATTTGGAAGTTTCTGTGGTCTGTGCTGAAATTAGCACTGACTATTTCGGAATTTTCAGGCAAAAATCCAAAAAATTCGGGCTTTTTGGGAAAAAGCCCAAAACAAATCTAGCCACATTGTGGCTTCTATTTGGTCAGACTATTTTTATTTGAATACTTTAAATAAGGCACTAAATGTTTTTTAGTAATCAAAAGACATTATATCCAGAAAAATCTAGGTCCCATATGTGTTTAGGGTCCATTTTGTATGTATTAGCTAAGTACAGGCTAGTTATGTGACATATACATACGTCCAAATATGCAGACTGATCCAATAATACCTCTGGAGCCACCACTCCAAATTGCATCCTGAATTACTAACGTAAGCAGCCTTCATTACATGTAATAATGTAATAAAGGCAATTTGCACTGTGGTCACAATGTACTATTTTTTCAGGCTAATGTTAATTTTTCTGTAATTGAATCTTAGCTATGATTTCTTCTTTACTTAATATGGGAATAAACAGGACAACAAAGTGAGCACATGGATTCTCAACTCAACTCAGGTCCATTTTGATTACAGGTAAACAGGTTAGGGACCGCCGTATGGGGTTTACCTTGACGTGGTATGGCGGCTTACCAATTTTATGATCATAACTTTGTAACAAAAAACCCTGTTTTTCTCTTTTTAGACAGGGGATTATTGTATTTAAATATTTTTTATATGGCCTTAGGAGTGCACCCACAACCCCCCTCTTGTACCTGAAATGCAGCCGGAAGCTGTGGCTGAGCTTCATGTGGTTAGTGCACCCTCATACCCACCCCCTTAAATTAACGGTGGCCCTATGTCCTTGTTGTTTTTGATTAATCCTTGGTTTGGGCAATTTTTCTCCCTTAAAAGCCACAAATGCTAGCGGCTGGGGAGGCTTTGGCCTTTTTATTACCAACGCCTGTGAGACACTCATTATATTTGCTGCACTTATCACTAGGTAACACTTGCACAGACCCACACACATTACACCTATCACACTCCACATTTAGCTTTTCCTTTTTCATCTCCCTCTAAATCTATACTCACACCTGTACTTATACTTATACTCACACACATACACACACACACAAGTGTGCACTTATATATACAACTTTACTTTTCCTTCATTATAGTCTCTTCACAATCACATTTTTTTTTTTTTTTTAAATGGGCGTTGGTCTGGGCAGTCTCCCCTTCAAAAGCCGCATATGCAGGTGGCGGGGGAGGATCTAGTCCAGATTGAAACCAAGGTTTTAAATTTTGATTACAGGTAAACAGGTTAGGGACCGCCGTATGGGGTTTACCTTGACGTGGTATGGCGGCTTACCAATTTTATGATCATAACTTTGTAACAAAAAACCCTGTTTTTCTCTTTTTAGACAGGGGATTATTGTATTTAAATATTTTTTATATGGCCTTAGGAGTGCACCCACAACCCCCCTCTTGTCACTGTTATGTAACATTCTTAATTGTTTAGCTACTGTTTGCATACAATAGGCTAAAGGTTACCAAGTAAAAAAATGGAGAGGATGCTTCAACATATCACAAAAATAATTTAGTCTGCTGCAATAGGATTTTACTCTGACAAGTGCAGAGCTTGGGTCATATTCCCTGTGCTCCCATTCACAGAGAATTTACTTTGAGATTAATTAAACCTACAAGTACATGTTCTAATCAGGATAGTGACAACTGCAAAGCACAACTACAAAATAAGGTAAAATTAAGCAATTGGCAGTAGAATTTTTAGATTAAGATCAATTGCCTCTTTCAGTCACATTATATGAGATGTTGTATTTAAACATAAAATGATACAGGCCTATGTAGTTTATACCACTGCAGTGACACTAAGGGGGTTATATATAAAGGTCCAAATTTATCTCAATATCGGCTGCTACAAACTCCGATCTAACCCGCTCTGGTTTTTAACTCTTATTTTCCCGAAAATTTGCTTTGCGGGAAAAGCTCAGATTTTCACGATTTTTTCGTGAATTTCCCCCGAAAACTCTGAATTTTTTGGAGTTTTCACCCGAAAGCTCTGAAAACATTGTGAAATTGCCTGAAACCCCCGACACAACCAAAAATCAATGGGACTGTTCCCATTGACTTTTATGCAACCTCGACAGGTTTGAGATGCCGTGTTTTTATATTTGGGCTCTTTAGCCCTCGGGGTTTAATAAATTCAGAAAATTGGTGATTTTTTTAAAAGTCTGATTTTATAAAAAAAATCACGAAATTTTTCGGACTTCGGGGAATTTTGGATATTCGGAGCTTAGTAAATAACCCCCTAAAAGATTAATTTATTGATAATTGGTGAGCTCATAGTTCATTGTGCTCATTATTACATGTTCTTAAATGTCATATAGTGTTCTTTCCTAATGGGCACTAAAAAAATCTGTGTTTTAAAGACCCTTGGATCAAACCAATAAATTTCCCTAAAAATGTTGCTTTTCTTTGGGGTCATGCTTGGTAACTTGAAATTACTTTGGGCCAGGAGATTTGGTTAATGTTGTTGTGTGGCTGTGGCCAGTAGTGACAAGCGCAACTGCCCTGCCCCACTTCACCAAAAAATTCACGAAACCAGTGAACAATGTATGAAATAGCAAAATTTGGCAGAAATGTTTCCAAATTTTTGCCACATTTTGTCTTGTGCTAAATGCTTTGGAATCAATAGCTGTTTATTCCTACACCAAATGTGATGTCTCAGGCCAAATTCATTGAAGCCATTGAGCATTTTTCTCCCTTTTTTGCATGAATTTTTGGGGACAGAAAGCTCATCTCTAATGACCAAAAATGGATACGATGAACTCAGGATTTACTAAATAACTAAAATTTTGAAACAAACAGTGATTAAAATTAGTGATGGTCAAATCTGACCCATTTCACTGCACCAAAAAATCACAGAAATGCATTGATTTTTATGGGCGACAATGTATATTTTTTGATGCCCAATAAGTTTTTTCACCCATTAGAGTCTATGGGTGTCATTTTCGTAGCAAAACTTAGCGAAAAATTTTGCTCATCGCTAATACATTTGGGGGCCGATTCATGAAGCTCAAGTGAAGGATTCGAATTAAAAAAACTTCGAATTTCGAAGTGTTTTTTGGGCTACTTCGACCATCGAATGGGCTACTTCGACCTTCGACTACGACTACGAATCGAACGATTCGAACTAAAAATCGTTCGACTATTCGACCATTCGATAGTCGAAGTACTGTCTCTTTAAAAAAAACTTCGACCCCCTAGTTCGGCAGCTAAAAGCTACCGAACTCAATGTTAGCCTATGGGGAAGGTCCCCATAGGCTTGCCTAAGTTTTTTTGATCGAAGGATATTCCTTCGATCGTTGGATTAAAATCATTCAAATCGTTCGATTCGAAGGATTTAATCGTTCGATCGAAGGAATAATCCTTCGATCGTTCGATCGTAGGATTTGCGCTAAATCCTTCGACTTCGATATTCGAAGTCGAAGGATTTTAGTTCCTAGTCGAATATCGAGGGTTAATTAACCCTCGATATTCAACCCTTCATACATCTGCCCCTAACTGACCTCATGTTTTATAAATCATTGTACAATATATTCCAACCTACTGTTTATTCTATGCATACATGTACATTTTCAAAACCAGTGTTATTTATTTACAAATTTGTTATAAAAAAAGTAATAACAATAGTTATCTGGAAGGGATACATAGAGGGAATAAAGGCATATGCAACTATGGATTTCCATATCCATTTTTGTTTCCCCGCTGTGTTCCCGTCCTGGAAGGCTTTAAAGATGAATTATTGCAACTGAGGTCATTCTTTTTGTTTATGTCATAATGAAAGATGAATTTCTTGTAAAAAAAACAATATACAAATTTTAGTAAAAGACACGAGTGGTTAGTCACACATGCTAAATGAATTTACACATTATAAATTATTTCCCTGCAGGCTAAATGAATTTACACAGAGTGGGTGAGAAGATGCATGTAGGCATTCCATAATTTTTGCATGATTTATATGTGCAAGATAGGGAGTTCCTGTGGGTGAAATATATAATGGGAGGTCTATATTTACTATCTACCCTATAGAAGGCAGTAAGGACAGGGCTAGCCTGCACCTGCTATGCTTTGCCCCTTGCACTAGAATCGCTTGCAACAGATTGCAGAACACTGCCCCTGCTGTAAATCCAACCTCAATGAGAACTCAATGAGAACTTAGGGGCATGCTTTTGCATCCCTTAGTGATCCACCTTTTGTAGCAGGGGCAGGAAATAACCACTATGTTTTTTTTAATTATAGTTTAAACAAATATTTTATACCATTTTATTAGAATAGTTTGCCTATTTTTTATTCAATTTGCAAAAAATATGATTCATATTTTTAGTCGTATTACAATAGTTTTTGTTAGACATGTTCAGATCCTTTTACAGTTGGGCAGATTTATCAAAGGTTGAATTTCGAAGTGAAATATACTTCGAAAATCGACCATCAAATGGATATACTTTGACTTCGACTAGCGAATTTGACAGTTTTTCGGTCAAAGTAATATCGTTCATCGATCGATCGAACGATTTTACTTTGACTACACTTTGCACTTTGGCAGGTTTCATTTGGCGAACTATTGAAGTCTAAGGGGCAGATTCACTAAGGGTCGAATTTCGAAGTAAAAAATACTTCGAAATTCGACCCTCGAATTGAAATCCTTCGACTTCGAATATCAAAGTCAAAGGATTTAGCGCTAAACGTTCGTTCGATCGATCGAACGATTTTTCGTTCGATCGAACGATTAAATCCTTCGAATCGAACGATTCAAGGATTTTAATCCAACGATCGAAGGAAAATCCTTCGATCAAAAAAAGGTTAGCAAACCTATGGGGACCTTCCCCATAGGCTAACATTGACTTCGGTAGGTTTTACCTGCCGAAGTAGGGGGTCGAAGTTTTTTTTAAAGGGAAAGTACTTCGACTATCGAATGGTCGAATAGTCGAACGATTTTTCGTTCGATTCGTTCGATTTCGTTCGTATTCGAACGAATTTAACCAATTCGATGGTCGAAGTACCAAAAAGTGATGGGCAAATCTGACCCCTTTCTCTTTGCCAAAAATTCACAAAATGGCGAAAATTTGCTAAAATGCAGTAAAGTTTATGGGCGACAAAATTTTTTTTTTGATGCAGTACAAATTGTGCGACAAATTTTTCCACCCATGTTCATTATGGACTGGAGAGGTGACAGTCTCTGGTGGGGAAGGCCAATTAAAAGAGAATTAAAGTAGTCTAGACGTGATATGATGAGAGAGTGGATAAGAATTTTGGTGGTATCTTGGGTGATAAATGATCTAATTTTGGATATGTTCCTTAGGTGGAAGTGACATGATTTGACTTAAAGTGACTGGATATTAGGACTGATGGACAGGGCAGAATCTAGGATAACCCCAAGGCATCGGGCCTGGGGAGACGGGGAGATAGTAAAATTGTTAGCTATGATAGATAATTCTGGGATGTTATGGGTGTTAGTTGGAGGAAAGAGAATCATTTCCATTTTCGAGAGGTTTAATTTAAGGTAGCATTGAGACATCCGAGTAGAGATAGCGGACAGGCAGGAGGAGACCCGATTTAGGAGTTCTGGATTGAGATCAGGAGATGAGAGATAGATCTGAGTGTCATCAGCATAGAGGTGGTAGGGAGAATAATAAGGGGCCCAGAACAGAGCCTTAAGGAACCATTGTAGGAAACACTGAAGGAACAATTAGTGAGGTAAGAAGAGAACCAGGACAGGGAAGTGTCACGCAGGCCAAGCGAATTAAGGGACTGAAGGAGGAGAGGGTGATCCACAGTGTCAAATGCAGCAGAGAGATCAAGCAGTATTAGTAGTGAGAAATGGTGTTGGTTTTAGCTGTTAAAAGATCATTAGTTGGTCGGGTTAGGGCAGTTTCAGTGGATTGTTGTTGCTTAAAACCAGATTGCAGGAGGTCCAGCAGGTTGTTGACAGAGAGTAATGATGTTAGCCTGGTAGACTAGGTGCTCAAGTAGCTTAGAGATGAAATGTAGGTCGGTAGATATCAAGAGAGGTAGGTCGGTGGTTATTAAGATTGGAGGGATCAATAGTTTTTTTTCAGAATGGGGGTGATAAGAGCATGTTATGCAAGAAAGATTCCAGTTAAGAACATGAGATTAAATAGATGAGTTAAGGCCTTTATTAGACAAGAATTGCTATTGAAGAGAAGTTTTGAAGGGATCAAGTGTACAGGTAGTAAGGTGAGAAGAGGCCAAGAGTTTTGAAACTTCCTCATCAGTGACAGGGGTGAAGGAGCACAGGAGAGACTGGTGAGTGTGGAGGGAAGGTGGTGGAAGTCTAGGGGGTTGATTAGTGTAATGTCACTTCTGATAATGTCAATTTTGTTTTTGAAGTGCTCAGCAATATCTTGAGCAGAGACAGATGAGAGGGTGGATAAGGGGAAAGAAGAATGTTAAAGGTGGAGAAAAGTTCTTAGTCTTTATAAAGAGAAGGAGTTACGTGGAACAGCTAAATAGAGTACTTTATAAACTTCATGTATGGAGAGGGTAAAGAGAGGAAAGTAGAGAAGCTGAGATTTCTTTAGTTTGTAACTTAATGTGGCGAAAAATGTTTTAGTAAGCATGAAAGTGCAAAGAGGAGAAATACAGAATAAAGCATTTTTGGAGAAAGAAGTAACAAACTACAGGTACAAACAAATCTGTTTTTTTCTTGTCCCAGCTGGTTCACTGTTGATTGCAGGGGAAATTTGCAACCATCTTGAGGTTGAGGACCCTGTGGGGCTCATTTTTAAATTCCACACATCTCAAATGGTTTGCACAATGAACATATTTGCCGTGAGCATGATTATATTTTTAAAGCTGGATAAGAGTGGGGTATTTGATTGCAATTTTTTTTTCTGCTGCAAATGTCCATAAGATAGTGATGAGCAAAATCTTTCACCAATTTCACCAAAATTCTGCCCATAGACTCCAATGGTGAAAAAAAATTGTTGCATGTCAAAAAAATGTCATCCATCAATGCATTTTGGCAAATTTTTGCAGTTTCCTGAATTTTCAGTGCAGCGAAACGGGTCAGATTCACCCATCATTTCACAAGAGCTTTTCCAATATACTGTAGCGTGTGCACACTCTGCACTTGAGTTACACAACAACTTTGGTGGTGTAGAAAATATTCGCAAAATAGTTTCACAAATTTTGAATCTAATTACAATCAATGCTATTTTCAAACGACCTTACACAGAGGTTGCACTCATGTAAACAACCATCTCATTTGAGATTATTTGTGAGCAATGAGAATTTGCAAAAAATGGAAAGACACAGGGATAGTAATATTTCAGTGTTCAGAAAAAAAACATGGGGCAATACAACAATTTTCAAATAAATATGTGCTCCGCGATGTTTATAAGTTATCCCCACTTTACATCTTGAAAGAGGGTACACAGTAAGGAACACCTGCTGTCTTTAATGTATTACAGGAATGTTTATTGCTCCCAAGAAATCTTATGGTCTTAACTTTAGACACTGGAAAGGAATTCTGAAATGTTAAAGGGAAAAGCTCAGACTCAGAAATAGATTTATTAAAAGTCAAATTTGAAATCTTTGGAAAATGTGACAATTCAGCCCTGTAGCTGAACTCTTTCTCACATATGCAGTACGATAACTTCCTGACATTCGGGAAAACTTCAAATTTGAGTCGAACAGACTCAAAAATTATTTTGTGGGGAATCACTGCATTTTGCTTCAGTTGTACAATCTGTGTTGTAGCTCTCGCCGACTGGCCCAGGGACAGCATATTATCTAATTATCTTTTTCCAGAAAGAAATAAAGAAAACTGTTCTGCTTTTCATCCTCGAAGACAATCTGAAAGCTTTGAATAGAGACCAAAAGTTCAGAAAGGGTAAATGTTCACTTTTGCTTAGTGTTAAACATTCAGAGGAAATCCAGAAGCTATGATGCACTGTTGAAATGTGGCAGCTGAAAGAATTGAAAAGTATTGGTAAAGGATTGTGTCTGCCCTGATAACTTGAACTACACTGCACAACTCTAGCGTCAAAGTATAACCTCGACAAATTGTAGTGCACCTTTGCAACATAAGCTGTAGTATTTTTACTCTTTTGTGAATCTATTGTAAGAAATGACAAATAAGCAGTACATGTTTTTTGCTCTCCTTACATGTTTTCTCAGGAACTTGGTGGGGCCATTGTACAGACTGAAGAACTAGGCCAGTGTTTCTATAATGTGGCATTTTTCAGCATCAGTGCACTGAGAAACCATTTGCCATGGCAGCCAACTACCAGAATATTAATTCAAAAGAGTTTAATTTGACTGCAAAGTCAGTACAGAGTTTAGGCAACAAGGATTAAACTTTGCAGGAGATCTCTTGCCCCTGATTTACTTGGCTGATTAATGTCAAGCAAAACAATAAACTGCTAGTGTTTCAGAAATGCCCTGGAGGTTATTTTTTAAGGAGTGAAGAAAAAGATTGCATTCAAAAGTTACTGAGTAAAATGTAATCAAAGTTAGTTCAAGTAGTGGCTTATGTAGTAATGAGCAAAACTGGTGCATTTTGCTGCAGTGCAACTGCTCTGCTCTATTAGAGAAGCTTCTTTTCACTATAGTAGAACTATTCTTCATACTGTAGATATATAAAGGACAGGGAGGTAAGAATCCCTTTAGTTGATGTGGAAGGCAAGTGTCACATTCGGCAACCTATATCCAGAGCCCAAGCTAAGCTCCCTGGTCACGGTTCTCACTTCTGCCTCTAACCATCGACTTTCACCTTGGGAGGAGTCCTCGGCTAATTGGATGCCGCCAGGGCTTATTTGAGAGAGGAGCAAAGCTAACGGTTCTGGATGAGCAAAGGGGCATGATCGTCTCACCAGGATACTGAAAGGAAGAAGACCACCAAGAACAGGCAGGCCGGGCCAGCACAAGCAGAGCAGAATCGTCAGGCCGGAATCAGTATAGGAGAACATAGAATAGTCAGTGGACAGGCAAAAGTCAGATTGGAGAGGTCAGAGTAGTCACAGGCAGGCTAGGATCAGGATTGAAGATATCAGAATAGTCAAACAGGCAGGCAAGGTGAAACACAGGAGATCAAACAGGAATCACTAAGATTAAACACCCAGGAACTCTACTAATAGAACCTAACAACGGGCCGGGTGCTATAAACTAAATTTCCCTTTTATAGTTTTTGAATTTCGCTCCAATGCGCGATGACGCCGTCACGCCGGCACATAAACCTGGAATCGCGCCATAGGAGCACCGGGCACAGAAGGGAAAAGATGCATGCGGCAGGCGTCCCCACCGTAGGCATGCCGGCCACCCCCGCATGCCCAGGAGGAAGCCACTGGACCGCCAGGGTAAGCGTTCGCTACTGGACCACCAGGTTGAACGTTCTTTACAGTAAGGGGGGGGGGTAATAATGACATATGTTTCTTTTTTGGTGCAACACACTGTTTTGTTTTATGATAAAACAGATGCATGGTGAAATTTTAGCACAAATACAGAAAGCATCTTTGCAATGGGTGAAACCACAAATTTTGCTGCAAAATTGTCCTGGGCAAAAAAGTTGTCAGTTCTACTCAAGTAAGATGAAAATGGGTAAAAAAAAATAATAATTTGTTAAATATTCAACAAAGGTTGAAGTTGAAAAGAAAGAAAAAAAAATCTAGAATGCCTTATAGTACACTGAATGGTCCCAAAGACTAAAAGTGACTAATGCCCCTCATAGGGACAAAAAACTTTAACATCTTGTCCAGTTTTATGTCTGCATGTGTTTTGTTTCATGTGGGTTTTTTTGTACTGGGAATAAAAGGCACACAAAAAAGAAACAGGATTGCAGGAATACTGTTATTCTGACCCAATAACTTTAATTTTGTTTTACCTTTAAAGGGAAAATATGCATGATTATGTAGAAAAAGTGCATATCAGTGTATACCATTTGAAATTCTAATAAATTATTTATTTGTACACAGACATACACAGACAGTCTGACAGCAATGAATTCTGTGAGTTTGAAAGCCCTCTACTTTCCATAATGGATGTTGCCCAGATTATCTAGAAAACAGAGGCACTTTAAGTCCCAGAATTCATCACTTCACAATGTAGCAAAGTAAGGTTGCAGTTGAATCACTCTATGCGGCTAAGGGGGGTAGAGAGCTGGTCCCTGTAGCACAGTCAGGCTATCATGGTTCCCTTTCAATCTTTGGAATCAGGTATATATGTGTTAAAAATATACTGTACATTTTATTTTTGGAAATTCAACTGTTTATGCATCTTTTTTACATACCCCCAACTGAATGAGCTAATGTCAGAAAGGGGGGTATATTTTCCCTTTAAAGGACAGTATATGGCTCTCAATAATGACAAAACTATTCAAAACTATATGGGTCAACTGTTTTATACATAGTTTGAGATAAATTAGCCCCATGGTTATATAGAGAGAAAAATTTTAAATTTTAAAATAAAAATATATACCTTTCACCATTAGATATTTTCTTCTCTTAATGTCACAAGCAACTTTGTATCTGTTTTTCTCAAAATTTTTGAATTATTATACTCTGTTTCAGTTGATATATAGGGGTTTCCATTCTTTGGTTTCTTTTTCCTTTAATAAATAGAAAAATGGTTGTATTCATTGAAAATATGCAAAAAAAAACCCTGACTAATTACGTCACCAATAATTAATATCCACTATACAGTATATTTTACGTTTCCCCACATACTATGCAACTCCAGCAGAAGGTTTCTAAAGAAGGCATCATCAAAGCCGAAAATCCATAAAATATATGGTAAGCTTTATGACATAGAGTTGATATCTAAATTGTGTTTAACCATGTGGACATAAATCAAAATAAAATCTAGTTTTGAGGCTAAGTATCAGCGATATACATTATTTATAGCAATTAATCCCAGCAAGGGCCTTTTCCACATTTGAACACAATTCCATACAATTATGCAGGGATGTCACACAAACGCTACCAGAATGTCCATTCTAAATATTTTATAAGGACCCAGGGGGTTAGGATGAGTTTATTCATCTTATCTGCATTCTTGGACTCCTGCTATTTCTGTGATTCCAAAAAATAAAAGGATTTGAAAAACCTAGGAAAGTTAGTGATATAATGTGATGTTTTTTTAATACATTACATACCCAGCACAGGTAGGGTTAATATTCCCTCTCAGCCAAGTAATCAAGTGGAAGCTGAGAGAGGAGCTACCTGAAAATGTAAAAAGGCTGTGTTCC
The DNA here is from genome assembly GCF_017654675.1 of Xenopus laevis. Classification (NCBI taxonomy): domain Eukaryota; kingdom Metazoa; phylum Chordata; class Amphibia; order Anura; family Pipidae; genus Xenopus; species Xenopus laevis. Next base: position 73,010,706 of record NC_054377.1, read on the forward strand.
TACACCTTAGAGCTCTCCAGAAGAAAGAGTAAGAGACTAGTGAGTTGGATATCCCAGGAGGGTGGCTTAGTGAGAAGCCTGAATATTCCAGAGTGCGGAAGACAACCTGTATGTTGAGAACCCCAGAGTCGGGAAAAGTCTTGAATGAGTTTTGTTAAAATGATGATGAACTGTGTTCCTGTGTTCCAGTGTTTGTATATATATATATATATATTTGTGTGTATATATATATATATATATATATATATATATATATATATATATATATATATATATATATATATATATATATATATATAGATAGGTACAATCAGGAGCACTCACTGCTCCAATAAAAGATATACCTTTTTCACTACAACCGTGAGTGCTCCTGATTGTACCTATCTATTTTCCTCTGAGGAGCACCCGGGACTTGATCTATTGAGGGTGAGTGCCGGTGAAGCATTTGTTTTTTATATATATATATATATATATATATATATATATATATATATATATATATATATATATATTTGTGTATATATATATATATATATTTGTGTATATATATATATATATATATATATATATATATATATATATTGTGGTAGAGTGACCAAAACAATGTGGGAAAATGTGTGTTTTACCTTTAAGTTCTCCTTAGTGGGAGAGGTAGGTGCCAGGAAGGGAGTTCATAGAGAGAGAATAGGTTCTCTTGTTAACGGTTTTGGCGGCCAGGTCCTGGAAGCTGGAGTATTCTGGAAAGAACAGGCAAGCCAGGTACTCCAATCCAGTAGTCCAGCTCATGGATTAGCGCTCACCTTCCACAGGAAGGCTGTCCTGTGGAAAGGTATTTAGTTCTAGTGAGGCTGTTAGGGAGCTCTCTCAGAGCAGGACACAGAGTAGGAAGGACACCTGCCTGTGTGAGGAACTCCCAGAGGGGCTGGGGGTGCCATTTGCTACTGCAAGGTACAGAGAGAGGAAACCAAGTGACAGAGGGTCTGTCTGACTGAGGAAAGCCAGGAGGCTGAGCAATCCCCCAGGAGATTCGTGAGTACAGGAGTGACCCCTACTTATGTGTTTACTTACTGGTAGTCCACAAGGGGCCCAATTTAGTAAGGGGACTCTTCACGTGTAAAGGTAGCGCCCAGTGGGCAGGATTTATTTTTATTATTTGTTTTGTATCCTGAAATGGTCACCCCTGTGTTCAAATAAACTGCCTTAAAGAGAAGAGAAGTGTGTGTATATATATATATATATATATATATATATATATATATATATATATATATATATATATATATATATATATATATATATATAGTATTATTCTACTCACAAATGTCTATGAAATCTATGACTTAGTTGGTGTTTAAGCCTATGTCATCAATCGCATCCACTTGTCACTGAATACAGAAAGAATTTCAGTTCCAGGACAATCAAGTGTGCATTTTGGAAAGGAAATCTGCCACCCAGGTTGCTTTAGTGTTTTTTTTTATTGGTATAGAAAAAAAGTCAAGTGTGATTAACACACCATTTAAAATTTTAGTTTTCTGTTTCCAAAGACTTTTATTTCTTTTATTTACCTTTTAGTTGTCTGCTTCTGAATTTGGTCTATATGAAATTTTAGTAAACTAAACACTAAGACCATTTTAAAGCACTGTAAAAAATGTTCATTATGCTAAAAAAAAAAAACTTTATATGCATGTTCTAGTTTCAAACTGTTATCCATATTTTCAAAATTTTAAAGTTTGTAAAACACACCTTATTAAAATTAGCAAAAGGTTGTACTGAATTTCAAAAAAGACTTATAAGGGATTAAAGGGGACCCATCACCCAAAAAAGTATTTCCAAACCCTAGTTTATCAAATTAGTCAAGCAAAATGAACTTTAATTACACTGAAACACTCAGGGGCAGATTCACTAAGGGTCGAATTTCGAAGTAAAAAATACTTCGAAATTCGACCCTCGAATTGAAATCCTTCGACTTCGAATATCGAAGTCGAAGGATTTAGCGCTAATCCTTCGATCGATCGATCGAAGGATTTTTCGTTCGATCGAACGATTAAATCCTTCGAATCGAACGATTCGAAGGATTTGAATCCAACGATCGAACGAAAATCCTTCGATCAAAAAAAGGTTAGCAAGCCTATGGGGACCTTCCCCATAGGCTAACATTGACTTCGGTAGGTTTTACCTGCCGAAGTAGGGGGTCGAAGTTTTTTTTAAAGGGAAAGTACTTCGACTATCGAATGGTCGAATAGTCGAACGATTTTTCGTTCGATTCGTTCGATTTCGTTCGAATTCGAACGAATTTAACCAATTCGATGGTCGAAGTACCAAAAAAATACTTCGAAATTCGAACTATTTTTCATTCGAATCCTTCACTCGAGCTTAGTGAATCTGCCCCTTAGTTGTTCTATGTAACTGCAGTAGTAATCTGGAGACTCTGCTCAAGCAAAATACAACTACTATTCTTTAGGCTTGCTAGGCGATCTCTGGGGATCCTTTACAGTTAGGGCCATAAATATTTGGACAGAGACAACTTTTTTCTAATTTTAGTTCTGTACATTACCACAATGAATTTTAATTGAAACAACTCACATGCAGTTGAACTGCAGACTTTTAGCTTTAATTCAGTGGGTTGAACAAAAAGATTGCATAAGAATGTGAGGAACTAAAGCCTTTTTTTTACACAATCACTTCATTTCAGGGGCTCAAAAGCAATTGTACAATTGACTCAAAGTCTGTTTCATGTGCAAGCCATCCTTATGGACCTAACTATATAAACTTGCTATTAACAGATTTTCCCCTGTACAGTAACTCATAGCAACCAATCAATGATTAACATTTTTCATCCAGCTGCAGATAGAACAATGCAAGAAAACATCTTATTGGTTTCCATGAGTTACTGACTAGGAGCAAATTTGCCCAGAGTTTATAAATAACCCCCTCTGTATATCAATATTTTTTTCCGATTTAATTTTCCTTATTTATAAACTAAAGCTGGGTTTTCAAAGACCAGTTGGGAGAATTATTTTTTTTTGGAATGCTGGTGTGCAAACACAAATGTGTGGATTTTTTATCATGATAGTTAATAATGGAAAACTGCTCCTTAGCTTGGAACTAACAAGCACTTAGCTGTTTTGCAGACATATGTACACAGTAGAGTACAGTAAAATGAAAGGTTTTCCAAGCCACCTTGTTTTTTTCCTGAGGAAAATCACAAAGATGTGATCGAAAATTCGAAACAAATTTCTTTTGTTTGTTTAAAATCAGTCACATTAACAGATCTTGTTGAGTGCAGTACTTTTTTGTTACGAGTCCAGCTGTGAATTTCCACTTATAATTTTGGAGTGATGAGAAAGTGGAATTGTATATAGTTTAATCACATCCCTGTAGAACATAATGGTGTTGTCTGTTATCCACCTTCAGCATCGCACTCCGCATTGAAATACATTTTTGAAGATTTCTCACAGTCCTGTGTGCCGTTGGAATTCCTTTGCTGTACTCTGTTATCCACCTTCGCCATATAGCCTTTTTTCAATTCCCACCATTACTATACAGAAGCTTGTTTATAGTAGTTTGTGATTCAAACCGATCAGTTTCACCAATGCAAGGCAACAGTACATGATATTTTCATTACTTTAAAACACTTTCATTTTTGCTGTTACTGTTCCTTTAAGGGCTGTCCAATCGCTCAGTATTTAAGAGGGTTAAGCAGCAGAATGCATCACTCTTAAACTAGTTAAGGACTGACGCAAACAACACTGCCTTGATGGGCACAACGGCTTACGCATGACTGTACAAACAATGTGATCAATTTCACCCGGACAACCCGGTTTTTGGTAGGGCTGTCCATGTGATGCCTGTCCGGATTTCCAAATTAGATAATCCGGACAGGACAGTGAAGTTAATGACGTAGCGATCAGCTCATCAGCCCCACCCCCAATGTCACTGGCACACCCCCTGACATCATCCACTCCCGCCCCTGCCCGGTTTCCCTGAACTTAAAAGGTGTCAACCCTATTGGTAATTTACTTTTTTAATTGAAATGTGTATAACAATGATTTCATCTTTAAAAGGTATTTTATATACTGGAACGAATATTCTCAGCCTTGAACATATGTGTCCAAATCATTAATCTACACATACGGGGATTAACGAGTCCTATAGGTGTTAGTTAAGCAGTGCTCTGTACTGACACCCTTTGTAATTGACCCCCTAAAGAAAAACACATTTGTGCAAACTGGCTTATCAATCAGCTCTGATAAATGTAAATTTCCTAAATGTCCAGAAAATGTTCCTAACAGCCAGGAAAGTTCTGATTAATCAGAATAGAGATAGAAATCAATAGTTAATCTCTGTAATAATTCATCCCTGAAGATGAGGCTTGTTATAGAATCCTCACTTGTCAAGAGTTAAATGTCTAACTGACCACTAAAGAGTTTATCCTTGCCCTATATGTATCAATGTACATCATTCATATTAAAAAAAAATATAAATATATGTTAGTGATGGGCGAATAAATTCCCAAGTCATTTCGCAAGTGAATTAATTGGCAAAACTACAGTGACAATTCAACGGTGAAAAATACACTGCGTCAAAAAATATTTGATGCGCGTCAAAATGATTCGGATGCCCATTGACTTTAATGCATTTGGACCAAATAGTCGTGTGTATAAAAATTGTCGCTAGCCTCAAAATCTGCCCATCGCTAATACAGTAGATATCACTACTTTATAATTTTTACCATCCAATAATAGTACAGGCAGGGTGTGCAAACACTGCAATAAATGAATATACATGGTTACAAAGAATGAATTGCCAAGGAGGTCCATGCCCCATAGAGCTACAGTCTATATATATATATCAATTAAATGCTGTGACCTTAATTTTACTTTAGAAACTTTAGAAAATTAAAATATTTACATGTAGAACTGCTTTTTTAGGATTCGTTGCCAAACTGCACCTGGAAGCAACAGTAGTTATGAGAAGGTCTTTTCTTTAGAGAAAGAAGAAGGAAGGAATCTCATATCTTGAAATGCAGCCAATGTCTTAGTTCTCTGTTGCCTGGGAGAAATTGAAAACAGTCTGTTTTGATCCAAAGAACTAAGGAAACTAAGGAAATTAATATTGCAACTTGATGACAATAGTGCAGTGATGTGATGTCTGCCAGTACTTTATTCCAGTTCCTTTATATCATGGAATGTGATATGAAGAGGACAACCATTGCTTGTTCATTGGAAATAGCTCACAAAGAAAAAAACACCAGTATCCAAGAGGTAAAGAATTAAATCAAAACCATCTACCAGTCCTTAACTAAAATCGGAGAAAAGGGGCTATTTTTGACCTTGATGCTTTTTTAGATTATAGTTAGTATTATTTATTATGTGTTTGGCACAAGACACCTCTATATTATTAGAGGCAAACATGGAAATAAAAACAAAAGAAACAATTCTAAAATGTTTGCTGTTCCATCCACCAGCATACACCTAGTCAAGTATTGGTGAAATTTGTTGCCATTGATATTTACATTACTATCAAGGTTGTGACAGAGACAACAAGGAATGCCACAATATTAAAGGTTTATATGTTAACAGGACCAAAAATAACCGCTAAATGCCAACAATGTGCTTATTGGATAGACAAAACACTCCAAATGTATTGGTTTCTATAAACCTGAAAATCTGAAACATATACAAAGGCAGTATTACTCATTAATTATGTAGAGTAACTGCCCCAGTTATTTAGTTGTTTTTTACTGCCATCATTTCTTTCGTTTGTAAATCCCCACTCCTGCTGCTTGTGTACCTGACTTTACCGGTAATGTACAGAAAAGATGTATACTTCTGCTCTGCTCACATGCAGTTTATTCTTTTTATTAGCTCTGCATAGCTAGGGGTGCATGCAATGCTCCCCAATTCCAATTGTGATCCAGGACTGCAGGCCATCAACATATCAGTAAAAGTAACACATTGCACACAGTCAGTTTTGATACATTATTGATACACAAAACTGATTAATTTAACAATATATTATTATAAGGACAAGGAAAGCCTAATTCACTGGTCAGAAACACAATGTTAGGTTCTTCCCCAACTGCATTGACCCAGAGAACTTTCTAAAGCAATACAAGCATGAAACCTGTTTTTGGGGGGTACCAAATAGCATTGTGATTGGTTATTTCATAGCCCCTGTGTGAGCTGACAGCCTACAAGAGACTCTGTTTGGCAGTATACCTGTTTTTTATGCAACCACAACTTTTCTTCAAGCCTTCAATCTACAACTTTCCTTCAAGCTTGTAAAAATAAGCACCTGCTAATTTGAGGCTACTAGAAGCAACATCCAAGGGGTTGGAGATCAACATGTGGCTCCCAAACCACTGGTTGGGGACCACTGCTCTACAGTGTCCCTTTCACAAAAGTAGGCATGCACATGCACGATGTGAAATCCAAAACAGGTAAAGACAATATGATAAAACATTCCTGAAAAGATAGAAATGATGCAGTTTGAAATGTATAAATCAATTGTTACATCTGTTAAGGGGAGGTGGGAGAAAGTTTTAGATCCCACAACAGTTGACTAACAATAAAAAGAATCTCCATAAGCCTGCCTAAACAACTAATGCATATGTTGTAACAGAAATGCTGGGAAACTGGTTGAAGGGGTGTATGTATCACACAGATTTCTGTCCTGCTGTTTTTTAAGCAAAAAGGTAAATGTGCATTTTTGTAGTGAATGGATTTTTCACAGGTCTGCGGCTAGTAAAAGGGCCTGGTTTACTGGAGTAGTGAGTGTTGGGATCTTACTCCAGATGGACAGTCCGGTTCTGTCCAACACCTGGCAGAGGAACAGTTGTTTTTCTCCTTAAGTAGGGCAAGTTATTGTATTTGTCTATCTCTCAATCCTGGGGAAAGCAGGCAGTGCAGGTCTGGGTCTGTTAGAGAGCCAGATGCATGTGAGTACATGTTGTGCTACGAAAACTGTTTTTGCTGGGTATTAGGTCCTCACCTAGTTAGTTAGAAGATAGCTTTATAACTAGTGCTGGACAGGCAAGGTTTTTATTTTAATTTTTATTTGTTTTGATTCCCTCGTCTGCCAAGCAGACAAATAAAACTGGTTGCAGCCAGTTGCACATTACCAGCCAGCTTTTGTTTTGCATGGATTTCAATACTGCTGTTCAACCGTCTACCCCAGGAAACGGCGTCCCTGTTACCTCAAACGGATACAATGTATATTATGGAATGGATATATACCCCTGTCCACCTTCCTCCATTGGGGCAAATTCACTAACCTGCGGAGTTGCACTAGCGCAGGCTTCGCCACACTTCGCCAGGCGATGTTTCGCCAGGGCGCCGCTTATTCACTAAAATCCGAAGTTGCACTCAGGGAGGCGAAAGGTAGCGAAGTTTCGCTAGAATTAATTTGTCAAGGAAAGCGCAGTTACGCTAGCGATGCCTAATTTGCATTCGGCACCAAGTTAAAGTACAATTACAATTAACAGTTATATTTTTTCGTTTCCCAAAATCAAACTTAGTGCTAAAAAAAGTCAATGGCAGAGGTTCCTTGAACTATTTAAAGATGTTTTTAGCCTTCATGACTTTCATGTTTTTTCGGTGGTTTGCTCTCAAAAATCAATTTGAGCTATGCAAGTTTTTTTTTTTCACCGATTACTCAATCGAGTATTCAAGGTTCCCCCCGATTGCATTCATTAATGTTTTTTACATTCAAGTTTTTCCATAAATAAGAAACTATTCAAGTTGTGAATTTATTTGATGTAGAAAAAAACCTCACAAGCTCGACTTTTGATAAATAACCCCCTTTATGTAAAAATGCTATCTTTCCAACATAAGGTTAAAGGTTAATAATATTATATTAAGCAAATATGTTATTTCCCTTCAAAACTAATAGATCAAGAATATTAATTATTCTCAAGGTGCATTTACATTACACAAATATCTTCATAATTTACATAAATATTACATATCTTTAGTATTATAAGCCACAATTTCCATCATTATTACACTTGCTGACTTTTTGAGCACCAGTGCAAGTATAAAGCAAGTGTATGATATCTACAAGGAATTTTCATATTCAAATAAAATGCATGTTTTCCTTATAAGGAAGTAATCTCCATTCAGCATTCTACATTTCATGCATTCTTTATAAATGTTCATATTAGTATCTCATTAACTTGACAATTAGGCCAATGATAAGCAGCTGTTAGATTGCCAAGTGGGATGCTGAGGCATCTTTCTTGAACACATTCGGCACTTAACACCCTTTCCTAGTATTGTATCACCAGTGACCTTTTAAAAAGCTATGTTTCTGAACTGCTGGAAATCTGTCAGCATGGCATTAGATGATTTTAACAATAACATAAAAAATGCAATGAAATCAAGTTAAAAAGCAAGAGTTAAAAATAACTCATTCATTCATTCCAACACTGGGAAACAGTCGTTCTACCATTTAATATATACCCTTCTCATTTAGAAAAAAGTTTGAGACAATTTTTGTACTGTATGTCTCATTTAATATGCAACTTGATATTAAACTTGAGTTTATTGTATTGCAATTATAAAAAAAGAGCTTTATTTGTTGCTAAACATAGTGTAGCAAATGGTGAACTGGTAGATTCCATTCATTTTCAATGAGTGTAAAAAGATGCATGATTTAATGCACTGGGAAAAAAGTTGTTTTAGAATATTTTCCGATTGACTTCTATAAAACCTCTCCAGCTTTTACTTGCCAAGTTTTTGCAAAATTGTGAAAAAAAACTCATCTTTTGATAACTCGGCCACTTAGGGGGTTATTTACTAAACTCTGAATACCCCAAAATCCGGCTAATAGGCTTTTAAAAAATCACGAATTTTTCTGAATTTATTAAACCCCGAGGGCTAAAAAGCCAGAATATATAAACACAGCATCTCAAACCTGTCGAGGTTGCTTAAAAGTCAATGGGAACAGTCAAGGGGAATTTCACAATGTTTTCGGAGCTTTCCGGTGAAAGTTTTCGGAGACAATTCACGGAAAAATCGTGAAAATGTGAGCTTTTCCCGCAAAGGTAATTTTCGGGAAAATGTAATAATAAATAAGCATTAAAAACCTGAGTGGCTTAGATCTGAGTTTGTAGCAACCGATATTGAGATAAATTCAGACCTTGATAAATAGACCCCTTAGTATATTTAAAGGATTCATACCAACTGATTAGCACTGTAGGAGGTTTATTCATTTGCCATCAAATATCAAAGAGGGGCAGAATCTCCTTATGCTAGGAGAATGGCAATTGATTTGGGTCAATTGACCTGTGTTAGTTACCTAACTATGATGTGCTGTATTTCTGTAAAGTAACTGATATTAACAATAAGCAATTATTTGAGTACAAGTTTATAAACATTTTTTCAAGCTCATACTGATTGTTGTAGTTTTTTTAACTGACACTCTTTGAATGAAAAATGTTATTTCTTATACAGTAGTTGTGAAAAATTAAACATGGATTTCTTAAAATATATTTATTCAGCTCTTTCTGTAGTTTGTAGATATTGTTGGCTGAATGCAACTTTTTCAAGACTTGTTTTACAAACAGTATGCTTCAACGACAACTGCATTTAACCGATTTCGGCATAGATTCATTTCAATGTGATATAGTACATTTTGTGTGATAAGTGTGACTTTTTGTGTGTCCTCCATGCAATGCATTGCTCTAAACACTTATCACATTAAATAATATATATTTCCGTTACCTACAGTATATTTTGCCTACCTAATGGCCCATTGAAAGTAGCAGGAATGCTCACTTTTCGGAATTCAATTCAACCCAAAACCGTGTATGCAGTAAAGTTCTTTTCCATAACGTCTGGTTTCCCTTATGCCAATCCTCTTTCCGCCTTCTATTCTCACACATGCGCCTTATCACAGAAGTGTTGTAAAGATACTTACAGCAACACCTATGTGTATTTCATTAACAAAAGTACTTTCAAATGTTCTAATGTTTTTTAAAAATATATTGATTAAAAATATATGATCTATTTAGCTTATTTTTATTTATTACATTTTTATTTATGTCTTTTTTTTTTAAATAAGTGTTTGTATAACACTTAACTAGTACTACATTACATATTTGTTTTGGACCCTAGCACCCATCCGGTTTGATGTCTCAATCCATTCTCTCTCGGTCACTGACTCAATTTCTACAAGCTTATAAAAAATGTAATTTGTTATCAAATTTCCCAACACCAGACAGAGTGGCTGAAAGTGAAAAGGGACTTTTGTCCGAGGAGGTCTGCCTAATGTCATGGGTGCAATCGATACTCATGTGGCTTTATTTCCCCCCTTGTGGTGAGGAGCAAATTTTCTGAAACAGAAAGCAAAACTCATTATATTGATTTAAGAATATACAGTATCAAATCTTTTGCAGGAGATGATGGATATGGTTGTCGACCCAGGCTGCTTACTCCAATTACTAATCCAGCTACACCTGGTGAACACAGGTACAACAAAGCACATCAAAAGGTCAGACAAGTCATTAAGCGTGCATTTGGGTAACTCAAAATGCACTTCCATTGTTTAGACTATTCAGTGGGTGTTCTGCAGTATTCCCCTAGTAAAGTGTACTGCATTTTACATAATATTGCAGTGGAAAATCATCTATTGGGGGATATCTGAATCTATTGAAGGTGATCAGCAACATGAAGATCCTCCTGTTCATCCCACAGATGCAGGCCAACATGCAACCAGGCAGTAAATCATGTTTGAGCACTTCATTTAAAATGCTATCCCACATAAGATTCTGATTGGTTATCTTACAAATATCATGTGTCTGCTACCACATCTATGAACATGCTAATTTTCATGTGCTTTAGTTTATTTGACACTGTATACTCTTTCTTTTTTCAAGCAGGATCATTGTAATGTTGTTGTTTGGCCCTGAGTGTGTAATTTGCACAATACATGCTTCTAAACATTTCTTACTGTCCTCACAACACATAACAGCTTTGTATGTGAGTGTAAATTATCAACATCTTCCTTCTATAACAGACTCTACAAGTCACATTAGACTCAATCATTCAAACAGGCTGTTTGCTATACTAAAATGTACCCTAGCAACCAGACATCTCAGTAAGATATCTGTAGTGTAGGTGTTACAACCAAAGCTACAGTATATGTTTGATGTTCAATTATAAACCTATATATGTTTGTGTGTGTGTGAATGACATTTTCTCTTAACCTATACATTTGTATAAAATTGGAAGCAAACCTTGACTACACTTAAGTAAACCTTATTTAAGCTAGGTTTGGAGTTCATGAGTGAGACTGTAGCCTTTGCCCTTCTGTAATAGTTGAAACATTCTTCTAATAAATGTTGTCCCTTAATTTATCATTGAAAAAAGCATCAGGACAATAACAAAGTATTAAAACCAAAAAAATGTTTTATACTGTGTGTTTGACACTTACTTTGTTGTCTCAGCAGGTTGCGTAATACAGGCAATCTCGTTGACAGTAAAAATAGAAGATGTGATGTAATCCAAATATAGATACAAAAATATGACCAGTTGCAAAGTGTCAATGATAAACAATCTTTACATCAGAATAAATGTTAAGGTTAAAGTCAAGTACTCCTTTGGTTGTAGGTTAAGTGGTTGGATCTTCTATATCCATACCACCAGGTAGACCAAATACATCATAAAATAGTAACATAGTAGACACATGTCCTTAAAATTCAACCTTAAGTCTGTATATATGACTTGGTGTCCTAGTCACACAAAACGCGTTAGGCATGAGTTGTTTATACAAATAAAATATTTCTAATTTTTATTCATTATTAGTCTGATCTATGCATGACCTATTCAAGTGCCTTTCTTCAACAATTTGTTTTTCTTAAGTCTGTATATAACATGCCTAACTGCTAGTTGATGCAAAGGAAGGCAAAAAACCCTGATTGAAGCCTCTCCAATTTGCCTCAGAGGGGGAAAAATTCCTTCCTGACTCCAAGATGGCAATTGGACCAGTCCCTGGATCTACTTGTACTATGAGCTATCTTCCATAACCCTGTATTCCCTCACCACCAAGTACCCTTGATATAGTGAAGGAGACATTTTCTTCTGTTGCAACGATTCCCACATGGAGAACTGAACAGACTGATATGGTTCTCCTCCAGTTTTTTTGGCCTGAAGGGCTTCTTCTGACATTTTTTGTTTGATTATTCTTTTGCAGTCATTAAACTTTTTTTTTATCACATCAGTGGTTCTGTGTACCCTGCTCACGCTGTTGACAGATGCAGTGATTTCATTAGAGCAGGCTGATTTTTGTGAATAGGATGTGCTGACCTTGCCAATTCCAAACAGATCATCATATATGTCAATAATAGCTGTGATTAGTGATAAATTTTCTTCAGAGTTAAACCTGTGGCCTCGTTTCCTTTCATCATCACCCAATGTATTGATATTTGTATGATCTGAATGGATGTCATCTTCTGACCTTGGGGGATTGACATGGCTTGAAGAACTCCTTGTTATTCTACCAGAACAGGAGTGGAATATCTGGGTTTAGTGGCTTCATATGTAATTAAAACGTTCCAAACAAACATAGCATGGTGATAAAGCATAGCTTAATTTTGTGTTTATAGACCATATTTTTTGTGTTGCATCATAGCTACTGCTGTTTTTCCTTACAACACCTATGTAGTTGCTACAGTATGTGACCCTAGCAAGCAGCCTGGGTTTGTAACAGCACACTAGAATAGTATTAGAAATGGACACAAACATAAACTAATTAGAAACCTAAAAATTACCTAAAAAATAACCTGACACTATAAAAATGTGTGATGGTAGGATCAATTAGCAATTGTGTAAACATTACATTATGTTGAAATAATCATCGTAAGAGGGATTTCCATCTACAGTATCTCTAATACAAAAACCAAACGTAATTAAGGCGGCCAATAAGGGGGGTGTTCTTTTAGTTATGAACAGGGAGTATTATGTTTCAGAAATAAGGAGACAGCTGGGGGATACATCTACCTACCTTAAATTAAATGAAAATCCTGTACAGAGGATATGTGAAAAAATAATAATAGCTCTCCTTGATGAAGCTATACATTTGAAGGTGATTGATTTCAAAATAGCTGCCTTCTTGCAACAACCTTATCATTTAACACCATTTTTATGTATTGACAAAAAATTCACAAAAACCTAGAGCAACCTCCAGGCAGGCATATTGTTTAGTGTGTTGATTTAATATTGCCCCCACTGCCATTTTTGTAGATAAGGTGATTAGGATTTATGTGGAAAAACATCCTTCGTACATCAGAGATACCAGTGATTTTCTATTGAAATTGATGATATTCAGTGGTGACATGAATACTATGTTTTTGGTCACTTTGGATGTAAAAAGCCTCTATACCTCCATCCCACATGATGGGGGTGTGGAGGCTGTCTCAATTGAATATTAAATTGAATTATTAAATGATGATACAATGGATGGGGCACAAAAAAGTTTCTTATGCAATGCTAGACATTTCTCCTCCAGAATAATTATTTTCAATTTGATGATGATTTCTTCATATTCAGATTCGGGGCACATAAATGGGGTCCAATATGGCCCCATCCTACACAAATATTGTCATGAATCAATTCAAGGAGAGATTTGTGTATACTAACAGATCTTTTCAGATATATTGTATGAAGTGGGTTCCCTCCATTGATGATATATTTGCATTGTGGATGAGGCCACAGGGGACCCTGGACATTTCCTTTCAAGAAATCAGTAAGCCAACAGATCGTAACTTGCTGCTCTATTATAGGTCATTTCATCCCCCCACAACTGAAAAAGGCTTTACTGAAATCTCAGTTTAGTTGTGTGACCTCCGATGAAGTAGCAGATAAAAGGTTAATGGAAATGTGCACCAAATTTAGTGATAGAGGATATCCTAGCGATTTTTTGAAAAAGACAGTTGGAGGAAATCAAGGTACAAGACAGAAATGAAATGTAAAAAAGGTGGAGAATCATATAACTTTTGTAATTGAATATAATACTCTAAGTAAGCATATTACTAAGATACTTAGATGTCATTATGCTTTATTAAAGGAGAACTTGCCTCATGTTGAAGCATTTGAAAGACCTCCGGTAATTGCCTATACAAGAGGCAAAAATGTTGGTTCTTTACTGGTAAAATCAGATTTAGGTAAGGATGATACAGGAGAAGGGAACAAAAGGTACATGTTAACATGGTTATCTTGTGGGTTTTTAGAATGTATGTTTTTCAAGGCCAAACATACCTGGAATAGCAGACTTGGAGCATGCAACCATCTATAGCATGGAGGGGACATGAAGTCACAGAAAAAAAGTATATGTCATCTCCCTGGAATGCTGGAGAAGTCTCTTTTGGACAGTATAGGGTACACTACAAGATGATATATAGGATATGTTTAAGTTTGCAAGTGGAAAAATCTAAAAGTGTGAAAAAAGCTGCTATGTCTTGGTGTGGTATTAAAGTGATAACCTTTGATTGGTTGGGATGAGCCAATATAAGATGTTCCTAAAAATCTTAGGCAGTGTTGCCCTTTAGAGTATAACTGGAAGCTATTTTCTGCATCAAAAAATGTAAAAGTTATAAACTTGATTTATGTTTTATTAATGCAATTCTAGATGGAGGTAGAATTTCACGTGTTAAATTGAAAAAAGAGCGATAACAAGCATTTCTGCACAAAACTGGAGTCAAAAACCAGAAACCACGATACCGCAGTACCACTAAATTGAATGTTTCTCGAATTCACTAAATTCCATAACGCAATTAATTTATTTAGGTACAATAGCAAATTATTTATCACAGGTAGACACATCTTTTCTTTATCACACATTTAATGCATTAAATTGCATCAAAAAATTCAAAGATTACAAAAGATTTAAAAAAAAGTCATTAAGACACTATTAGAAAATGATAGTACATTTTCAAAACAATTTCAACTGTACTTTACAATTGTATTGCTTTATATCCATTGGAATAATCTGTTATGTCAATATATTATGGCAGGGAGTAGGAATGAGCAAAAATGTTCGGCAGGTTTTGCCACATAAAAATGCCCATATATGAGCAAAATGCTTTGCTGTGTTTCACTGTAACATAAAAAGTGAAATAGGACAGATTCATCCATCACATCCATTAATTTATTTATAACATGGGTTATTGCTATCAATATGTGGGCCCTGTCTATGTTAGCTGTCATGGGATTCAGAACCATAAAAATCACTTTTATTCAATGTTCTTGCCATAGCTTACCACTGAGCTCCCTGAAAATACTACATTTTCTCTGGCTGCAAGCCTTTATCTACTACCAAGGACTCACCCACCATGTAGCTGATTTTGCAAATATACCTTATGTCTCACTACCATTTCACATAACATTTTCCTCATGAAAGACTCTCACTAAATCCTGCCCTGGAGCAGCAGCCATTTAACCGTGCACAAGAACAAGTAACAGTGACTTACATATCAAGCAATGCTTCCATTCCAGTTACATAATTTATACCAACAAGGGACTGATATTATCATTTCTACCATTTATATTTTATAAACCTTAGTGCCAGAAACATTAATTTCTCTGCAGTTCCAAGCATTCTGTCTAGAAGGGCAACCATGCAACTGACAGCTACTGTTCATTAATCAAACCATAGTTTTATCCCCATCTAATTATCTAATCTAATTATATATCTTTCTTTTTTTACCATACCAAGTAGCTATATATATATATATATATATATATATATATATATATATATATATATATATATATATATATATATATATATATATATATACAAGAGAATACCGGCACTCTCGATAAGATACTCACTGGTACAAATTTTGTTCTGTATCCTTTTATGTCACAATGTCATTTAGCAACTTTAAAGCACAGTTTTTATACATCGAAATGGAGGCTTTTTTTGGAAGTTTTTGTTGCTTACCAAGTTTTTTGTGCACATGTCAGGAGTTTACGTCATGATGGGTTCCCGCCAACTATAGTATCTTAGTGGGTATTTGTTCTTTTTTTCACTTTGTGAAAGACTGTTGATACAGCCGAAACGTCACTTTGTGCCTTTAAATAACTCACATTTTCTACTATGTAAGACCTGCGAGTGTGACTATCTTGCATCACAAGTGAGCCTGAGTCCCAGGAGGGGAAGCCAGCAGGCTGAATGAGAAGCATGAATGCCCTGAAGTTCCAGAGGGTGAGAGTTTCCCTGGGTGGTGAGAACCCAAAAGGGAAAACCCTGAATGCTTTGCACTGAAGTTGCTGAACTGTATTTTTCTGTTGCCTGGATATTTTGCCTTTGTGTGTCTGTCTGCATATCTGAGTTCTATCATCATATATATAATTTTATATTCAACAGCAATATTTACTCTTCCATGTTCAAAGCAACAAGATTGCATGTGTATAAGCTTTCTTTTAAGACTAAAAGATTGATATTTTAAATGAAAACATTTCCCAGATATTTCAGTTTTTAATTAAAAAAGATCTCTGATGCTTTTAAATGGCTTTCTGATTATTATATGCAGCTGATATGCAAACTAACTAAAGCCTACAATGCAGGCTTTGTTAACACAGAGAGCAGATGGAGGGACTCAGCAGTACACGGAGAGAGTTATTTCCTGGCAAAACGGAGAATGGAATTAACTCAAATTACTGTGAAGAGCATCAGTAGGTAAAGTTTGGTCCAATTGAGAGCTCAGTAGGTGAGAGAAAGGAATGTGCTGGAACACAAATGTTATGTAGAAGTTGACTAGTAGTGTTTTGCAGTTTGCATAGGGTCAGGAGCACAGGGATGCAAGGCACTGCCAAAATAAAATAAAACTGGTTTGAATTTCAGTTATCAGTACATTAGTTGTCCAAGAAGGCAGTGTTTATTCACATTGGCTGACAGCATTACATATTAGTATAATTACAACTACTGATGTATTCCAAATAAAAAGAACAAAAAACATAAGAAATATACAAAGCAACTGTCAGTACCGCCGCCGGGAACGCACAGCGGCATGTCTTCTCCCGGCGGCACAGGATCCAAAATGGCGACGCCCATGCGGTCCACGTGGATGCAGCGCCGGCACAATGACGAAGACACCAATGATGTCATCGCTGGCGCCAAAGTTTGAATATTAGGGTGCCTCGAACACTTTATCCCTGCCCAATTATAGGATTTGTTTGTAACGTTCCTGGGTGCTCTGTAATTCTTATTGATTGTTATCTGGACTTTGCTTCCTCCTTGGTCCTTACTACTCCCTGGCAGGAGCCGATAGGCTCCTGACATTATAATTGGGCCATGGACCTTTCAGAGGAAGCTCAGCCTGATATAGGCAGGGCCTTTTGTGGTCTGCATACTCGCATGGAGGCGTACGAAGCTCGGCAATCCTATTGCGGACAAACGCTGGAGGCAATCTTGGAAAAGCTATCCATTCTTACGCAAACAACACCAACACCTGTTCCAGTTGCTGCAGTCGCAGCTCCACATTCTTCCACCGTTGGTTCACGTATTCCGGCACCTCCTCTCTACAGTGGGGATCCCCAAGCATGTCATGGTTTTGTGAACCAGTGCCAGATCCAGTTTGCTCTGCAACCCACTCAATTTGAGTCAGAGCGAGCCAAGGTGGGATTTGTAATTACTCGTCTGGCTGGGAATGCGCTCGAATGGGCTTCTCCGCACTGGGAGAAGGAGTTTCCTTTAATTGATGATGCCAAGGCTTTCCTCCATGTCCGAGATAATTTCCATGACGACAGGGGAATTCCCTGTGCAGGTTGGGACTTTACATTAAGAAAAGTTATCGTTCCTGATTATAACCTGCCCTTCCGTTCCTGTCGTCTTGGGTCTACCCTGGCTTCGTCTAGATAACCCCTCCATTGATGGCTCTTCGGGGCAGAACTCTCGTTGGAGTCCATTCTGTCAAGAACATTGTCTTTCCGCTAATCCCCTGCACCGGGTGACTACCTCTTCAATGGATCTGAAAGCCCTGCCTTCCTGCTACAAGGAATTCTCAGACGTCTTCTGTAAAAGATCTGCAGAGTTCCTCCCTCCTCATCGTCTCTACTATTGTCCCGTCGATCTTCTTCCTGGAGCCATGCCTCCCAGGGATTGCACCTATCCTCTCTCTCCTGCAGAGACCTCCGCCATGAAAGATTATATCCAAGAGAATCTCCAGCGGGGATTTATTCGCCCTTCGACCTCCCCGGCAGGAGCTGGCTTCTTCTTTGTGGAGAAGAAGGACAGTGGTCTGCATCCCTGCATAGATTACCATGGACTTAACAAGATTACAGTTAAGAATCAATACCCTTTGCCTCTGATCGCAGAACTATTTGACCAGCTGAAAGGGGCAAAGATCTTCACTAAGTTGGATCTATGTGGGGCATACAACCTAATCCGCTTTCGTGAAGGGGATGAATGGAAGACGGCGTTCAATACTCGGGGTGGGCACTACAAATACCTCAAGATGCCCTTTGGTCTTTGCAATGCCCCCGCCGTCTTCCAAGAATTTGTGAACAACGTCTTCCGGGATCTCTTAGGGAGGTTTGTGGTCATGTACCACGATGACATCTTAATCTTCTCAAAGGACTTGGAAAGTCATCACTCCCAGGTGAAGGAGGTACTCTCTCAGTTGAGGAAGAACTCCCTCTTTACCAAGATTGAGAAGTGCGTCTTCAAAGTGACCAAGATTCCTTTTCTTGGCTATATCATCCTTCAAGTGGGTTTCGAGATGGATCCTGCCAAAGTGTCCGCAATTCAGGAGTGGCCCCTTCCTTTGAGCACCAAGGCTATACAACGATTCATTGTGTTTGCCAATTACTACCGACAGTTCATCAAGGGGTTCTCCTCTCACATTGTGCCTATCCTTGCCCTCATCCAAAAAGGGGGTAGACCCAACTCATGGGCCCCTTAGGCTATAGAAGCATTTCAGTCCCTGAAGGATGCTTTCACCTCTGCCTCTGTCCTCCGACATCCAGATCCAGTGTTACCCTTTTTCATTGAGGTGAATGCTTCTGAAGTTGAAGCTGGCGCTATCCTGTCCCAAAGATATGCTGCTGATGGAAAACTTCATCCTTGTGCTTACTTCTCCAAAACATTCTCTCCAGCAGAGCATGTCGTTGACTTTGGGACGTTGGGAATCAGGAACTCTTGGCAGGAAAGCTTGCTCTCGAGGTGTGGAGTCACCTTCATGAAGGATCTTCGATCCTAGTCACTATCTATACAGACCATAAAAACTTAGATTTCATACAATCTCTCAAGAGATTGAATCCCCGACAGGCAAGGTGGTCTCTCTTCTTTTCCCGTTTTAATTTCGTCTTGACTTATTGCCCTGGCTCCAAGAATCTGAAAGCAGATGCTCTGTCCCGAAGTTTCTATACAGTAGATCGTCTCCTTGAAAGGCAAGAACCAATTATTCCTCCTGCCAAGATTATTGCTTTGCTTTTTCCTCAGTTTGCCGAGCAAATCCTGTCGGGTCAGTCTTCCGCTCCTGCTGATACACCCATTGGGATGGCGTTTGTACCCTCTGAACTTCGCCTGCCCATCTTACAACATACTCATTGTTGCAAGCTGTTCATCCTGGTCCTGAAAAGACTCTTGAGTTGTTTCAACGCCTAGTCTGGTGGCCGACTATCCGTAAAGACGTCAAAGACTTTGTTGCTGCCTGTACTATTTGTGCCACTTCCAAGGTTAGCCATTCTCACCCTAGTTGGGTTATTACAACCTCTACCCATTCCCTCTCGTCCATGGACTCACTTAGCAATGGACTTCATTGTAGAACTTCCACCCTCTAGAGGGAACACTGTGATCTGGGCAAATCCTGTCAGGTCAGTCTTCTGCTCCTGCTGATACACCCATTGGAATGGCGTTTGTACCCTCTGAACTTCACCTGCCCATCTTACAACAGACTCATTGTTCCAAGCAAGCTGGTCATCCTTGTCCTGAAAAGACTCTTGAGTTGTTTCAACGCCTAGTCTGGTGGCCGACTATCCGTAAAGACGTCAAAGACTTTGTTGCTGCCTGTACTATTTGTGCCACTTCCGATGTTAGCCATTCTCGCCCTAGTTGGGTTATTACAACCTCTACCCATTCCCTCTCGTCCATGGACTCACTTAGCAATGGACTTCATTGTAGAACTTCAACCCTCTAGAGGAAACACTGTGATCTGGGTAGTTATTGACCTCTTCAGCAAGATGGCACATTTCATCCCATTGCGAAAACTTCCCTCAGCTGTGGAACTATCTCAGCTCTTCATCCAATTTATTTTCCTGTTGCATGGCTTCCCAGCTGAGATAGTCTCTGACAGGGGATCTCAATTTTCAGCCAAGTTCTGGCGTTCTTTATGTAAGGACTTGGGTATTACACTTCAGTTCTCCTCTGCCTATCATCCCCAAACCAATGGGGCAGAGGAGCATGTAAATCAAGCTTTGGAACAGTTCTTGAGGAATCATGTTTCCCTCTATCAGTATGATTGGTCTGATCTTTTCCTGTGGGCGGAATTGGCTCATAATAATGCATGCCACACCTCCACTGGAAGGTCTCCTTTTATGACTGTGTACGGTCAGCATCCTCAAGCCTTTCCACAAGACTTCGTTTTGTCTGACGTTCCTGCTGCAGACAATCATGCAACCCATATGTCTGCTATTTGGGCTGCAACAAAATCAAGTTTGGAAAAGAGTGCTTTTGTGCACAATACTTTTGCTGATCACAGACGCAGGTCCTCTCCTCCATACAAAGTTGGTGACAAGGTGTGGTTATCCACTAGGAACATTCGCTTAAAAGTGCCTTCACCCAAATTGGGTCCAAAATTTGTTGGTCCATTTTCCATTGTGGAGATTATCAATCCTGTGGCTATTAAGCTTCTGTTTCCCCCTGAGATGTGAATTCCTAATGTGTTCCATGTATCTTTGGTGAAACCGACAATTACTAATAGCTTCTCTTTGGAACAATCTTCTCCTGCTTCTTTATCCGTGGATAGCCAACAAGAGTACGAAGTGGAAAAAATCCTTGACTCTAGAATCTCCAGAGGGTCTGTACAATTCTTAATCCAGCGGAAGGTTTTTGGCCCTGAAGAATGTTCATGGGAAAAATACTCTGATGTACATGCTCCACGCTTGGTGAAGGCAATCTACAATCAGTTTCCTCAGAAGCCCAGACTTGGTGGTCCAGTGGCCCCCTGTGGTGGGGGTGTACAGTCAGTACCACCGCCGGGAGCGCACAGCGGCACACTTTCTCCCGGCGGCGCAGGATCCAAAATGGCACGCCCATGCGGTCCACGTGGATGAGGCGCCGGCGCTGAAGTTTAAATAAAAGGGTGCCTTGAATGCTGTATCCCTGCCCAATTATAGGATTTGTTTGTAACGTTCCTGGGTGCTCTGTAATTCTTATTGATTGTTATCTGGACTTTGACCCCTGCCTGGACTTTGTTTCTGATATATTTCTGCCTGCCTTTGAACTCCTGCCTGGACTTGGACTTAGATTTTTGCCTGAACCCTTTTGTACCATGATCTCAGACTTTTAACCCTAAAGCTTCCTCCTTGGTCCCTACTACTCCCCAGGTGGGAGCCGATAGGCTCCTGACAGCAACATGGCAATTCTTAATTTTTAGAGCAGCTTTGAGTTAAACTGCTTGTAATACTGTTGATTTATTTGAATCTTTGGAGATATTTGTTTCCATGGTTACTATATTCAAGCATTCACTTTTCTGTTGAGCTTATTTGAATAAAAACAAAAAGACTTCAAAACTTATTTTCAGCTATGTACGACAATTAAATCCCACCCAATCTGGCATAGACTATATTCACTGAAACCATGCTGTGCTCTATCAGTCACAGAAAAAGACACTATAAAGAACTATATCACTAACTTTTTTATCAACTCTTATTAATACCAATAGACAATCTGTGTATTAACTTGAGGGAAATATAATTGACATACATACAGTATGGGATTATTTAATAAATTCCGAATGCCAAAAACCCGAAAAAGTTCATGTTTTTTTAGTATAAAATCTGAATTTTTAGTGGAAAAAAAAAATCACAAATTTTACAGAACTTATTAAACCCAGAGAATGGAAAAAGTCTGAATCTGAAAATCCGGCATCTCGGATCTGCTGAGGTTGTATATAAGTCAAACATTTTTTGATCTGTGCTAGGTTTCGCGCAATAATCCGAAGTTCTCAGGGTTTTTGGGGAAAAAATCTGAAGTTTTCCGGTTGAAATTTCGCTAAAAAAAATTTCAAACAAAATTTTTGGGAAAGTGTATTAATAAAAAAGTTGAAAAAACCCGTTCGGATTTGGTCTGAGTTTTTTTCAGAAAATATTGAGATAAATTCAGACTTTGATAAATAACCCCCCTAATGTGTAAGTAAAGACTGGAAAGCCATTGAGTATAGTACAGCACTGCTAGGCATGACTTTAGACTCTTTTAGCCTGAATGTTATAAATAGACTATTCTATCCTCTCGAAGAATGGTGACAATCCTGGATATCAACTCCCTGATACATTGCAACCTTTCTCTATAGAACCAAGGTTGATATGCATGAACCTGATCAACAACACTGAGAATAACATCTGTATTTATATCTAAATGTCCTGAGCATATTTTATAGATGGATAAAATAAATGTCCTGAACAGCATTTACAGATAGATCAAACAAAAGACTACAAGTGGTTAATTTAAAAGCCACTATTACATCCCAAATCCTGTATTTGTAATTCAGCTAAAATCCATTTCCCAAATGATAACACTGGGATATTTCAGGTGGTCAGCAGTCATGTCATAACAAATAGATAAAGAGATGACTAAAATCTTGATGCATCCACACTATCAGGCATTCACCTTGCTAAAAATTCCTTTTTTCAACAATATGTACCATATTACATATATGTGTAAAAATGTTATCACTATATTTTTAAGTGACAACCAAGGGAAGAACAACAACTTTTGTCTTGTTCACTTTGATCTATTCAACTGAAGGATGATGAAATCAAAGTTCTGCAACAGCTGCTGTTCGGCTAAATTCATATACCTGTACTTGCTTTCACAAATGGCAAAAATGGCAAAACTTTCTTTTTTATTACACCTTGTCTACTGATAAAGAGTTTCAGTTGCATTTAATACACATAGGCTTGTGTACCTGTAATAGAACTAAATAAACCCGATATTATATTATAAAATAGAATAGATAGTGATGAAAACGGCCATTTTAATAATATAATACATTTCTACCTTCTATATTAGCATGTGTGTGATGTGTCTGTGAATTTGCTAAGTAGGCTTTGGATAGAGATTTCCAATCCCCTAACTTATACTTAACAGGGAGTAGTAATTGCAATGCTATTTTTTAAAATAACTGTCTGGAGAAACATTTATAAGAACTGTGGATATTTGTCGAAATATTCTAAATAAAGTGCAATACAATTTTTTCATTTCTTCAACTATGAACCACTAAGAAATATATATTGTATTCCTAAATAGCAATTCATGATTTTGCTGATTTATGATAATCTTGTAGGTTGTGTGCCCTGAGCCTTAAAAATCGTAAAAATGCAAATTATTACTATTTTCACAGTGGACCGCATACTGCCGTTTAACCTGAAAATGCAGCAAATTAACTTTTTGGCTTGCAACATATTAGCAGTTGTGTTCTATATAGCCGGTCAAGATATCCAGACTAAAACATTAGCCATTTATCCAGCTGGATTACTGTACCATGTCAAATAAGTTAATTTATAATGATTAGAGGATTTCTACTACCTGTACAATCTACACTACAAACGGCTCTATCATTTGTTTTTCCTAAATCTATTATCTCTGTCTGGTCAGAAAGTCAGAATAATACATTATAAAAGCAGGAAGAATGGTTTCTGAAGCTGGACATACTGATCCTTAGATAAAAACATTTAGGGACCTATTTATCATTGTGTAAAAAAACACCACACATCACCATCTGGTCACCAAGAACAGTTTCAGTGAAAATGTTGTATTTCTCAATTTTTCAGTGTCCATGGTAAAAAAGTGATCTTCCAGCAAAAAAAAAAGAAAATCATATTTAACAGTGTTTTTACACAGGGAATTTATTTGGCTCCTACATTTTTCCCACTGATTCAATGGGTTATAGCATGAATATATCAACATAAAAGAAAAACATTTAACCCATAACTCACGGTTTAATTTACACCACTTTTTACACCATTTTTCTGACATAAATAATTCTGCATAGCATGATTACTAGGTCCCTTTATGTATTAAATACAACCGAATCTCTTTATTGTTAGGCAAGTAGATGATAAAAAAAAATGTAGAATTACAAAAAATAGAGGCAATTTCTAGTCCTGTTTTCACAGTTTCAGATTATTTTATGTTTGTGTTCCTTTGGATATAAAATCTGAAACTCTTTAATAACAGGACCAGTACTTGCCTCATGACTATCATGGACTATCTAACAGTCAGTTGATTTGTCATATTTCATATACCTGATCAACAAAGAGCTTGGGAAAATGATTAGACAACATGAATTCTTAAATGCCAATTAAAACCTTGAAGCCCTTCTTTGGGATAAAACAATAAAATCCACTCCATGCACAGGCATGGGATCCTCAAACCTATATCAGTGAGCTAAGTAAATTGCTTTCATACCAATAACCAGATTACTTTACATATGGTTGCTGGAGGTTTATAACACCTGTAGGTATAAATAACCACAGCGGACATGAAAAACTCACAGAACATCAGCGACAAAAGATAAACTTCAACTTGGTATCTTTAAAATATTAGTTTATTGTGTGATATATTTATTAAAATAATACATCAGATATCTTTACATGAGAGAAGAATATACAGCATTTCTTAAATGTAAAAATACAGGATTAATTTCTGTGCTCCCTTTAAATAGTCAGTATCCTGGAAGCTAATATACAGTATTACAACAGCAAACATAACATGCTTGAAAAAAACATCATTCCAGCCTTAATAGAAAAAATGGAAAGTATTACATCAAACCACAATGAAGAATTCTAAAGCAAAATACAATTTCTCTCTCACAGCCACTTGTTTTTTGAATCATTTTTATTTTAATATTGTTATTGAAATCAAGTATTAACAAAAATATAATCAGTTAGTTCTTGTAAAATGTTTTAAAATGAAAACAGAATCCAATATAATCCTACCCAATAAAAGTAAATCAGTATATTATGACTGACTCAGAATCAAAATCAGAATTTATCATGAAATCAATTATTAAAAAATAGATTTGAGTGTAAAACGTGACTGCTTAGAGCAATAGAAAATAGAAAAAGGAGTGTTGACTATGTAGGCTGTTACACCTTTATACTAGAAATATCAATGCTACTGCCTTAAATAATTAGTTAATACAATTCATGTTCTGGAATGGAATGGAGAGTGGGCTATAAAAAGTAGGAACAAAGAGAGAAACATCTTAGGAATATCTCCTTCTTTTTTCTGATCTTCCTCTGTATTGAATTCTTGAATATTTTATCATGACATTTCATTTCTGCATCCCTTTCCTTACAAACTGTTCCTTACACCACCAGTGCCTTTTTTGGTCTTGGTATTATCTTCTCCTGTCTACTAGTGATGGGCGAATTTGGGGTATTTCGCTTTCGCCGAAAAATTCCCAAATTTTCCACGAAATTCGCGAAACTGCGAAAAAATTCACGTAACGCAAATTCGCTGGTGAAAATGCGCCAGCGTCCAAAAAAATGGTGAATGTATTCGCTGGTGGCGAATCGCTGGAATTTGCCACGAATTTGCACCTGGCGAATAAATTCGCCCATCACTACTGTTTACCTTATGTCACCAACCCTCTCCACCATGGCTTCTGCTCTCTGACTTGCATTAGATCTCTTTTTTGATTTTCTTTTTCTCCTACTCATATCCTTATACCTGGCCCTAGTAGTTTTATTTCACAGTAACCGAGAACCTTTGAGGGCAGTCCCATAAATTCAGGTGATGTACTGTATATGTTTTTAGATATGCAATAGACTAAACCAATTTTTAAATTGACTCTATGTGGATGTTTCCCATTGATTTCCCATGAAGTGCTGTGGATGACTTAAGGGTATGAGAAGTATGAGGAAGGAGCATCTTGTGATGTTTTTTGATGTGATGAGGTTTTTTAATTTTGCCCTGCTTGCTTTCACACTTGATAAATGTTCACCCCACATATTAATACAGCACCACCTGGTCCAGCTCCCTCTCATTCTCTACTCAGAACTACAGTGTAGGCATCAAGACGGAGCACGTAAGGGCCTGGATCATCTGGTCAGTAAATGACTTGTGGTTATGATGTCTAGCTATTATGAAATATAAAGGTAATCATCCATAAAAGATAATTAGATTAGAAATTTAGATTAGAAATATAAAAAAAAAGGAAATGGCAGTGTGAATTAATTATAATCAAAATTATTTTTCTTTTTTGGCCTCAATAAATGTGTTAATATTAGCAGTTATGTGGTTAAAATCTACTGCAGCATAATTGTTCTGATGCATTACTGAGGTTTTTATGAATAGTTCACCAATTTTGGCCATATGAGTAACAATTATCTTTAAATATGTGAATGCATTTTCAGTGATTAGAGTGGATTGACTAGATGCAGAGCCCAGCAAATGCGTCTCTTTTGTTAATATTTTATCTCATAAGGCCCTATTCCCTGTGACTTCAGCTGAAGGTGCATCACTGGGAAGTAAATCTGTATATCAGCTCACAATGCTTGAACACACTGATAAATAAAGCAATTACCAAGTGCAAAGTGTAATATTGCTCTTATATTGGTATAACATTCTTCATAAACAACAAAAAGGGATTTAGCAGCAGTTGTATTACATCAGATTCAAGAGATAGGATTTCTTTATGTGTGGTTTTGTAAGAAAGACAAGTTAGGGCACGAGGTCTTTATTTATTTTCACATTACGTTGTTTGTGCCTCCAGAGAGGGTTCATCCTGAGCAAGGTTGACACATTTGTTGGCAGGACATAACTCACAACAAATTCAGTTTTCTGGGACAAATGCATTGATATTTACCACATAGCAAAACAAGTTGAGGGAATTTGAACAGCGAGTGATTGACAACATTATTCTTTGAAGAGGATTTGAGATAAATTCCTTAATGCCCCATCTACATAATGCAGTGAAGAAGGCTTTGGCTATAGTCTTACTTTTGGCACATCACTTTTAATAATGAGGGTAAACTGCATTGATATGCAAAACACATAACTACTGACAAGATTCTGATTTCTTCCATACTTTTTCAAACATTTAAACTTCAGTGATCAGGTTCTGCGGCAAAATATAATAGCACACCAATTACAACACCTTCAGTGTTTAACATTTTAATGTGTATGAAATTGCTTTGCATTAGATAGTTTAAAATATAAAATATACAAATACATTCATGGGTCCTCCTGTTTTAGAGACACTTTCCTTTTAAATCAGTACTATGAAAATCAGTCTGCAAATATTATAAAAATATATACTGTATATTATTTCTTTGTCTATATTTTCATTTGCACTTTCTAAATCTTTTTAAAGAACTATAATCAATGTATTAAATGAATGCAATCAACACTAGTGGATTGTACGCTAGCATTTAAAAGGCAATTAGCATCCACACTTCTTTATTCACTGTTTTAAGAGACTTCAGATTCAATATTCATAAACTATCAGATGACAATTAAGCAAAACAAAGCTAAAAAAAAAGTCTTATTTACAGTACATTGTCAATTACCTATTTGTTTAATTACCAAATACAACATACAGTATTTTGGGCAGCAGTTGTTTAACCAGCACAATTAAATGTAAAAAGATCTTTTTTAAAGAGATTCTTGTTTAAAAAAAACTGCTTTATTATCAAGAAACACCATGCATTAAGAATAATTATAAGGCACAAAAAAAGGGAATATTACAGTTAGGCCCAAAAATCCTTGGACAGAGGCAACTTGTTTGTATTTTTGGTTCCGTACATTACCTCAATGCATTTTAAATTAAACAACTCAGATGCAGTTAAACTGCAGACTTTCAGCTTTAATTCAGTGGGTTGAACAAAAAGATTGCATAAAAATGTGAAGAACTAAAGCCTTTTTTTAAAAAATGTGAAGAACTAAGAAGAACTAAGCCTTTTCCTTAGAAACCCAGAAGCTCGCTACAGTTCACCAGAGGAGAATTTCACAGCTCTTTACTTTCTCAATCTCACCCAAGTGCTCCAAAGTCTGATATTATTTATATTTTTTTGCCATGCACATTGGGAGCCAAATCGCATTGATTTCACATATTAATCTGTTAGCTGCTCAGCTGTATCCCTCTGTGAAAGGGGCTCTGTCTCCTGTAGGAGGAAAGAAGCCTTGATGGTGGTAGGTAAGGGCAGGCAGAAAATGAATAGGTTGAAGGCATAGTATAGGTAGAGGAAGTGTCATAGAAGAATGTGAGGTAGGATAATGGATCAGCACTAAGAAAGGCTAGAAGGATATACCCCCCCCCCTTTGCTAGGGACTTGGCCCATCTGCCCTGGAAATGGGGTCATTGGATAGGATAGCCAGCTAGCATTCTTCTTTAATCACAGCTGGCAGAGAAATGCTTGCTGGGGTGGGAGCTAGGCCCAAATTTGGTCCAGATGTGTCAGTGGTGAGAGTTTAGCTCCTCGATCAAGGACTCTATGAGTATGTCATTCATATTTGCCTACTACCACTCTTTCATCCAATGCTGTTGCAGAAGGTTGCAGGCATGGAAAACACTAAAACACAGATTTGGGGTTGGTAAGCATCTCATGAATGTAATATGTAAACATTATCGTTTAACTTGGTATTTTACATCCCAACCTTGTCCTTGCTGTCTCCAAGGGTGAAGTATGGTATAAAGGGGAAGAAGGGGGGGGGGTTGTTTTACAGGAATTAAGAGTGGGAACTCAACCTTCTTGATGCATGAAGCAGTAAGATTTTTTGACTTTGGTTGATCAATGTGCACTTGAATCTGATATTCTAAATCTATTATTTTCTAGCCCAAACATGGTCGATCAAATATTTTTTGTCATAAAATCAATTTTTATGAAATATCTGCACATATGTGGTCAGTTTAATAAATGAGCCTTGGGCGCTACCTGATTTAACTCTGCCTACTACAACACAAAAGACTCATGTTTTGACTCATTGAAGAGGACTGAGCAGGGGCACATTTACCACTGTGAAGGCTGAAGAGATGACACTTTCAAGGAATGTTTTGTGTCCTTGACATCAACTGTTCACATAGTAGTTTACAGATCCAAACCTGTGCTCTGTTTCAGTATGTATCAGTACTGCTTTTTCTTTCTTCTCTCAGTTCTTTTTTTCTAATACAAGAGATGATAGTACTATTTTAAAGATGCTACACTGAGTTCTCATTTGAGATGAGAGAATTTTTACTTTGCTGAAACATTCAGTATAGGAATTGAAAAATATGACTTTCATGAAAACGTCAACCAGTCTTTTTCAAACTGTCTGTTTTGTTACTGTTTCATCAAGTAAATCTTCAAAATGATTATTTCACAGACAGGATAGGTCTCTGTAATTCTTGTTAGACTCAACAGTCAATAAGAATGCAATTTCAAAGGACCACAATACTTGAAAATGGTATTGATCAGTTGTGTTTAGTTCAGGGAAATACCATGTTGGCTAGTTTTACAGTACTCAGCTGGACAGGCTATAAGTAAGCTTAAAGCTCATTGCACACAGAACATTTTGTCTGCCATGAACCTCTCAAGGAGAATAGCAATAACCAAAATGCCCCATCCTTCTGGTAACCATTCCCCTTTTATATGAATGAGCAAATCACAAAACCTATAGAAACATACTTCCCACTAAAACAAGTGTTAAACAACTGTGGCAAGATGGGGTAGTTTTACCACTGAGTTTCCCCCAAGTAGTAGTCAGCTGTGAGCTCTTAGTTTGTTTGCATTGAATTATACTCAGACTGGATGTGTTCATAGCCGTACAAGAGAGTACACAATGAGGGAATTCGCAAAAGTGGAAACATTGTTTTGTTTTTTAAGTAAAAGTGGTTGGGTAAATACAATCTCCATTTTCACAAAAAGAAATTAGGTGAAACCGACTTTTGTGAATGTCACTAAACATGTAAAAAAACCTGAGAAAAAAGCATTTGCAAAACAATGTTGTTGTTTTTTAATACATTTCAGTATTCCCCCTGTGTCAGTTCTATTCTCAGCTCTTCTTTACTACATTGTTTCCTCCATTCACCCCTCTGCCAGGTGCAATATGGAGAACCCATTAGCCTATTCATGGTGATTAGCAACCTGTTGGCAGGGTGCAAGCTGTTATTTGTGTCTAACTCTTGAATAACATAAAAATTGCTGTGTTTGCGTAATGAATGTGGCAACAAAAGCATTTTCATTAAATATATGTTATAAATGTTTATTTAAAGGGGAAGGATTTTTTTATAGTTTTAGGAGCAGTGCTCAGCTACCCAGTCTCCACACAACAACAACCTCATCCTTGCATCTGTTCCTATAGCTTGTCCCGAACTACAGAGCTGCTCAACAGTGTTGGCAACCACCTTTAGCTACTGTATTTCCTTTCTATTTATGTAATATAGTTCCAAAATTGAGCTTAAAATAGCAATATATTACAAAATGCAGGACTTACTCACTTAGCTTGTGGATAACAATTCTTTTATATGGCTTCATCTCATAATCTTCCTTAACTCCTCCCTCTCTACATGTTTTGTAAGAAAAATCTGTTCCTATGATACAAAATAAAATTATTATTAAATAGTGTCAATGTTTTCCACAACACTGTATTTATATATTAATATGTGTAGTGGCATCCTGATTTATAAATGATACATATTCATTGTAATAGTATACCATTAAATACCAATATAGTGTAATTTCTTGAACAGCATACTGATTCTGCAATAGCTATTGGTGAAAATTAGAAATTTTCTTTGTGGGATAAATGTGCTTGCCGCACAGACATAGCACCTCATGCTTGGATGCTTGAATAATTCCGGTACTGCTGGGATTTGTTGGTGGGTCTGAGCTTCTGGAAGTGCTAGCATCACAGCTGGTGCTACCTGCCATTCACAGGCTTTTTTGAATAAACAAAATAAAATATGACACTGGATTATAGGGCACAGCACAATTTTTCTATATAGGCTTTCCTGGCATAAAACTTGTACAGTACTTGACAGTAGCAGTATTGTTACATACAACTTCAAACTTTTTATACATATAAAAATAGCAGAGCGTTAGGTGCTGGAATTGTCATTTATCTTTTCCTAATTATTCATTTTAAGGCTCAATTTAGACATTTTCTTAGTGATTAGGGTTGTAAAAAATCCTTCATTATGATGAACCTTTGACAAATCAGTATTTTTTTGCAGGAGTATTTCTTGGCAGCTGCACAATGAGCCAGGAAACTTAGCATTGTGTGCCGCTGTGCTGGGGTTAGAAATGTGTGGCCTTTTGGGTGATCTTAGACATTGCCATGCTTAGATTAAAATGATCAGAGAAAATATCCAGTGCAAATCAAAATCTTACAGCAGAATTCTAGTTCACTCTCTCTGTATAATAATATAATTACTGTAGTTTTCACTTGTGCAACTATAGTTGAACATATAAGAGCACTTCGTATATGTCTAAAGTGCACAAATAAATTTGTATCTGGTGGATAATACAAAGTCCAAAGAACAGAATTGCACATGATTCAAACACTTTAATAACAGCTGCATATTCTGAAAATAACTACTTTGTGATTACATAATTATTTGTATTATGTCAATCATTTTTCTCATTGTCTTGTTCTAAAAACCAGAAATTAAGATCTAAGCTTCTAACCACACAATCCTCCATGATTAGCATGGAATTCTGAAAAGAAGCCGAAAGATGTGTTATTTATATAGAGAAATTAAAAATGCTATAATATTATTCCCCAGATGGACTGTCTCTCCCTATCAGACTTATTTTTCAGTTTTGCACACTGCATTCTGCCAATTGCTGTAAAGTCATTACTAACTCAAAATTAAAATATCCCTGTATCATTAACCCCTTGTTCAGGTGTGATAAATAAACCAGTGTGGCAGCTTCGTGCAGTGGAGTTCATTGATGGCAATAAGCCATACATTTTCGTTCACTTGAATATTTGCTTATTAAGCACATTTGAATCTAAAAAACTCATTATCAAATATTCGAATATTCAAACTATTTTTACTTCAAATCGAAGTCAAAGTAAATTCAAAGTCCTAGTTTCCTATTCGATGGTCGAAGTATCCAAAAAATTACTTTGGATTTTTTTACTTCGAAAATCCCCTCGAATTCACTTCGACCCTTGATAAATCTGCCCCTTAGAGTAACCTGCATGTTGCAATGCCTCTTATGCTACATACCCTAATGTTTGCAGGATATTGAAGTTAACTGCTCTTGATTAGTGCTATATTGAACCATTCTTATTAGTACTGCTGCACAACATATGGTTTTGCCACAATGGTTCAACATTTTCCTTAGTATTGTATTACTAATATAATACCAATAGTATGTTGTAATCACAGAACTTGAAAATACAATTAAATAACTATAGTTCATTCATTTTTATTTTTTTGCATTATTGCCAGCTCCGTTCATTTATTAGCTATCATATTTACTAGCTCTGTGTCCACATTTTAAATACGTGCACTCTGAAGTATCAATATTATTCTTTGTTTTGTTTGATGTGCATTTAAAATGATAGCTTTCCTTTGAACAAATATATGAATGTAATATAAAACTGATTACGTAACATCAGGAAAAGTTCCAAATATGGCAATGACATTTCCCATAAAGCCCTGTTCTTAATTCATGCTGATGGCAAAACAATACAATTTGTGCTCCAAATTATAGAAAAAAATTATTATCCAGAAAAATCAATGTACCAAACATTCACAATAATTGATCCCATACCTGTATAATATATCATACAGCTGAGAGTTTAAAGGAGAACTAAATATTAACTAAAGAATTAGGCAAGAAGTTTTGCACATTGTGTTTTGTCCTTCTGCACCAGCCCAAGGCAACCAAAGCCCTTTAGCAGGGAAGATCTGTGTCTCCAAAGATGCCCCAGTAGCTCACCATCTTCTTTTCTGCTGATTCACTGCACATGCACTTGCTGAGCTTAGGGGCCCACTCACAATATACAGTACACATAGAATAGAAATGTCACAATATAAGGCTGATTAGTAATTAATACAGATAAAGTCTACATGACAGCACAGAAACCAGTGCAACTAGCATCAGAATTGAATAATCAGCCCTGTAGCATCAGCTTATATTACAGGCCAACCTCATTTTCTGCTTGATAATTTGCAACAACCCCAACGCTTACCCCTAAGATTAGCTTCTCAACAGCTGCTCAGAGCATGTGAGTGTTGCAGACACTTTCCAAGATGGTGACCCCCTGTGACAGGTTTGAAATCTTGGGTCACTGAAGCAGATACTTTAGACTGATGCAATAAGTTCAGTATATAAAATACGGCATTTTTAGCCTTATTCATGTTTAGGGTTTAGTTCTCCTTTAAGGATATAGCATTTAACTGGAAGCTTTTCACTGCTTTTCACTGCTAAAAATTAGTAAAATAGCAATGAACAATCCTAGAACAAGTCACTGTCATTGAAGAATGCTTGATCTTTTACTTTATAACTGGCATTCATGTAATGACACTGAAACAATAAAAAGATGTTACATTTTTGCATTATTTCTTCTTAATGAGGTGAGCAGTCATTATAGCAGGATTTTTTCCTCCTTTTGGCCTTACATTTTATAAGTAAAATATGCAAAGCCTTATAGCCTAATGATGTGGTTTGGAGTGATTAGTGATTTGAAAATGTATTTTAAAATGACAAACAATAAATCATTATTGTTATTAACTGCAAAACTACTTACTAGGATTATATGGGTTGAAATATCTTTTCCTATTATATTCCTCGAGTGACTTTAACATATTATAGCTGCATTCCTATCTCTACTAAAGTCTTATTACAGAGGAGTTTGGACAACTACGTCTTTCTCTCCTTATAGGAGTTACTACTGCAAAAGTGGCAAATTGATTAGTTTTCCTTTCCTTAATGGTCTCCCTTCCCTATTTTGTTACTATGACAATACACACAATAACAGAAGTAATGGCTTACAGTTTGACTAAATTTCTCTATGACTATATTAACTTGTTGGCAAACAAGATAATTCCTTTTTAGAATATAGTGATACTTTAAAATATTACCGTAACGCAATTTAGCAAAAAATTGTGAAAACTTTGAATAAAGTGTTAACCTGTTTTTGCATAAAAGCTCTAGTGTAATTATAGAGGGGTCAGGGGGGAGCTGTAGACGTGGGTTTGCTTGAGTGTGGCCACTGCTCTTGGTCACTGTGTGAAAATAATATTAACTGTGTGTGCCATTCTATATACATGATATATATTATATGTACATTAGGGTTGAAATATTTTTTACCTGGATAGTTATGGTATATACAAATGTACTTACTCCTGTTTAAATCTATTTTCCTACTTCAGTTCTGCCTTGTCTCTGGCTAAGAGAGTGTATAGTCTGTCAGGAGCACTACAGACGATTCTTCCTACTGTGTGAGAATAGGGAAGTGATCGAGTGTTTCTTGGAAAGACATTTCTTTGCATATTTGATTAGGACTTAAGATTGATTTTAAAAGGCTGTTTTATCAAAGTCCACAATCTTATTTTACTTTGCTTGGAGTTTTTTGTGATAAAACCCATACATTTGAATTCAAGTTTACAAAATTCGAATTACATAGATGTATTAAGTACAAAAAAAAAATGTAAAAATAAAAATAAATATTCAGCATTTACATGGCAAATTCATGTAGATGTAAATGGGCATTGTCCTAGACAAATTGTAAGTAATTTTTTTAATTGGAGTTTTTTTAAATTTTATTTGAGTGTTGGTAGACCCATTAAAATGTTGAGAATTCAAATTTGACTAAGAAAATTTTTGAAAATTTAAATTTTGATGAATAAGCCTCTAAGGGGCCTATTCATTATGCTGTGTAAATAAATGGCAACAACATTTGGCACACATCATTAGGCATTGTCAGGAAAAAAAAGTGTACTTTTGTCCAGTGTAACTGTAAGCAGCTGATTGGAAATGCTATGGGAAAATACAGCAATCATCTCAACTTTTTACACTTTTTTCCTTGAGCAGCTTCAGGAGGAACTTACTTGCTGCTTTAATTTTTCCCATTGAAAAATAGATTACACTAGGTCTAATGTCACAGAGAATAATGGCAGAATACACTGATTTTCCAGTGAGATACCTTTTATATGATAAATAGACCCCTAAGTGTTACATTGTATTTAACTGCAGTGGGGCAGCTTTGTGTTGGGACCAGTTAAATCCAAGTTTTCATCAGTATTCCTGTCTCTATGTTATTTATTGTATGCTTTTATATGACATCTACAACACTAGATAGACATGTCAATGACTTCAATCATGTATTGATAATGTCATAGTAAACAACATACTGAAATAATTGGTTTTGATTATCTCTGTAAGAAAAGTGTTAGAATATCTCAGTGAGAATTCAGAAGAATCAATTAGTGTATGCTATAAGCCATACTTACCACTGTGCCACCATGCTGTGTATCTATAAAACAGCAGTGGAATGTATACAAGGCCTCATGTACTTATTATAAAACCACCAATACCAAAATACCAAGTATCTACAAAAATTGTTCGATACAAATAAATACATGGAAGAAAATAAATGGGAAACCAAGATTTTACAATACCAGATTCTTCTGATCTGCTCAGGTTAGTCCTGATGAAAGTAGACTTGCCATCAGTAGGCAGAAGCAGAACCAAGTACTCTTGTTACTTAGGACTCCAGCATTAAGGAATATAATAATACAATGTTAATTCATGTTAACTGGGCTCAGGCAAAGAGCAAAATACCCCCCAATCCATTTAGTAACTGGGACAGATGCCCCTCGTTACCCTTTATTATACAGGAATGGGGTCGGTTATCCAGAATGCTGGAGACCTGGGGTTTTCTGCATAATGAGTCTTTCTGTTGCATCTCCATAACTTGTCTGCTAAAAGCTAAAAAATTATTTAAGAGTTAATTAAACTAATATTGTTTTGCCTAATTATTGATTAGAAATCAAGCTCTAGGTACTGTTTTATTATTAAAGATATTTTTTTCTCATTCATTAAAATGGAATATATGGGAGATGGCCTTCCCGTAATTTGGAGCTTTATTCATAAGAGGTTTCCAGAGAAAGGATCCCATAACCTGTATTTATACAGATATTAACATGTTATTAAAATTGTAACTAATCTAAAACAAGTTCTCTGCATAGTGGAAATATTAATATGCAACATTTTTTTCAAATGTCATTGAACTGTAGCTGTCTGTTATCTTTATTTTTATCTCTTTTTATTGAAGTCATTAACAGGCTGAGAATATTGGTTAACACTTCTGTATATCAAGATGACTTGATTTGTGATTTAGATATACTTACAACCATGGTATAATATTCTTCCTTGTAAGTATTTGTACAATAATAACAAAGCAATTTTTATTCAAATTTCCAATATAGGCTTACGACAGAATGTTAAAAGTATTTTATTATACAATCTGAGCAAATCTCTGATTTAATGGTACTATAATGTAAAACTTAAACCACAATTGCTATAACAGAGACTGTAAAAACACAGAATAAAATACTTTGTTGCTATATAAAAGTATAGTTTGCTTGTAATTCAGAGAATGGATGTGTCAGCATTTAGTTTGACTGAGTATTTTCTTTGTCAAATAGCTGTGAATAATTTTCACTGTAATAGAATAACTGTATATTATAATACATGCAGTAAAACTGAAATGTGTGTACCAAACACATTTGGAAGTTGCCACTGAGATGGCCAGGCCCACAGACGATTGATCAAATGATTTGGCAACATAAATATATGCTACCAATCCAATTTGTCAGATAGGATACCAGAAAAAAATAGATTGCAAGGAAATCATGGTTCCACACATAGAAAAAAGGTTAGACGGATGATCAAAATTGCCTGATCACATCTCTGTATGGTATGCCAATGTCACAGATCCACATATTGTAACCATGAATATGAAAATATGTTGTAAAGCATGTTCAGTAGAATTAATTATCTAGTTTGCAGTTTCTGGAAGATTTTTCAGTCAAAAATCTGTCCCATTTCAAGCATAAAGGTGGCCATACACGGAGAGATCCGCTCGTTTGCGATGTCGACAAACGAGCGGATCTCTCCCTGATATGCCCACCTTGAGGTGGGCAATATCGGGCTGATCCGATCATGGGCCCTAGGGCCCAACGATCGGATCCTGACAAATAGTAATGGGCGGTCGGATCGCGGGACCGCATCGAACGAACAGATGCGGCCGCGAGCCAACGGGATTTTTAGTCCCATCCGATCGAGATCTGTCTGACTTTCGGCCAGATCTCGATCGGGGAAGCCCGTCGAGGGGCCTCATACATAGACCCATGTATGGCCACCTTTAGTTGTTTCTTTTGCATCATAAAGATGTTTCCTATTGGACTGTTTAATTGCAATACATTGATTTTACAGGACGGGATATAACATGATGAGAGCACAACTTTGCTATTTCCAACAACAGACCTTCTTGAATCTTGACCATTACCTATAAATACTATCCTGAAATAAATGCAAAACCTTTAATAAGAGAAAATGAAGGGGTCAAATAGTTTGAGAGTTAGGTGGGAAAGTTTGACCCTTAAATTTCTGTCTGTTTGCACAGGATATATGTAAGCATGTCATGTTCTGCTACTGTATGTATGTATCATTGGTTTCAAATAAGCCATTTCTGATTTATATCAGTAAGACTTTTTTTCAAATGCTGCTTGTAAATCATATTTTGTCTTCATTTACCTTTGCATTCCTTTTGAGCCACTGGCATTGAAGCTGACGAATGGGAATCAAATGAAGTGTGCTCAGCTTTGCAGCTGTAGGCATTCTGCACGCTACATTTCCTAGTGTGATTAATCTTGGTAATACATCACATGTCTTATTTTCTCTTGTTTACTTTATTTAAGTGTTGTCACAAATGATATCACTTGGGCATCTACTAGAATCACTAAACAGAAGTAAATTAATGATATAAACTATCTGTATAGAGCTCATCTGTTCAAAATTTGATTATAGCCACTTGTACTCTACCGAGACATTTACAACAGTTGAACTTTATTTATTACAGCTCCTTCCTGGGTTGTCAACAGTTTTGCAAAGTATCTAAAAGAAATGGCCTGAAGTCTATGAAACACCTTTCACATCCAAACTAACTTATCTGCAAAACAAACTCATGTACTTAAATCTCTTTACAGCTGCCACATTTAATGATGGGGATGATTAAGTTTTAATGGTATTATCCTCATTCTTTATTTGAATAGTGCTATCTATAAATCTGCTCCTTAGTGTTATGACTAACAGAAAAAAATAACAAACAAGGATTGCAAAATGAAACAAGATGATAAGAGTTTTGCTAGCAAGTGTTATAGTGTAAATATTTTTGTTTCCATTTATCTAGAAAAGCACAACTCATATTGCTCATATTTTTACTAAGAGAGCTAAAATCCTGCCATGTAAAAAATGCTGTGCCAAAAATGCTGTTTTGTAAGCAGTTAGTTAAGCACCTATATGTTTTGTAGTGTCCATGTAGGCCCTTTTTGCAGACCTGTACCGAACCCATAACTGATTAACCCACCCTGACATTCACCACCTTACCCACATTCTTTTCTCTGTCCTGGTACACTTAAATGAATGTGGGAAAAGGCATTTGCCTAATTTCTACAAGTACAGGGTGGCATCAACAGGAGGAACACCACTCAGGTATGAGGACAATATTTGTTCAGATATTGTCTGTACTGCTGTATATTCATCCATGTGCCACATTAAACAAGATAAGGTAAAGATAGCACTAAGCAAAATGGGAGGAAAAGAGGAGATATTAATTGAATTGATGAGGCTGTAGCTGGCTGAAATGATCTACATTGCTGTGCTTGCTGCTTGTGCATGTACAGGATCATGCATAATAAACCCACAAATTACTATTAAACTGCAAATAAACAATTTGTTAGTATAAAAATAATTATTTTAATGGTAGAATGAATTATTAAGGCACAAAGGGGATCATTTAAAAAGTTTGTGCAGTGCATATTTATTCACAAATGGTTACATTGCCCATGTTTTTCCTGAACGCTAATATATTGCACTGCTCTGCCCGTCTTTCCGTTTTTTTGCAAATTCGCATTGTGAGTACATTTTTGCAAATGGCTCGCAAATGACAGGTGTTTGCGTGAGTGTGCCCATTGTGTGAGGTTGTTGCATTGACAGTAACTTAAATTTGCAAATTGAGAAACTGTTTTGCGAATATATTTTCTCAGCCACCAAAGTTGTGGAGTAATTCAAACGTAGAGTGTGCTCATAAATATTTGCAATTCGTGATTTTTGACATATTTAAAAAGCTCTCTTAGACATTTGAATTGTTAATAAAAAAATCACAATTCTGTTTGCACACTCTTATTCAGTTTTATAAATGTAACCATGAGCAGAGCAAATATATTCACTGTGCCAAACAATCTGCCCTGCACAAAGTTTATAAATGAGCCCCAGTGTGTAATAAATATTACACCACCAAAATCATCAGAGGCTAGGGTACAAAGTGCATTGGCTCTGCTGCTTTCCACCTGCTATTTTTACTGTGCTCCAGCTCCATTGATCTGCACTGAAATGTGCAGCTTCTGCTCACTGGCATGCACACAAAGCTGAGCAGAGTGGAGGTTGACCCGAAAATACCTGTTCTGGTGCTTTTGGGCTGACCTCTGCTGTTTTTCCTTGCATGCAAGTGGAAGCTATGCAGATCAACTGAGCTATTTTATATTTAATCTATATTCTAAGTTAAGAAACACTACTACTATAATTATTGGTATTGTAGTATTACTTGTTGAAATAGTTAATTCAAAAATAAAAAAGAAATCAAGTCTAATATAACTAAACAAGCAGATAACAAGGCTAACTTTTCAGCATCTACAATGGTTTGCTAGCCAATCTATAAAATCGTGAAAAATCTTTTCTCTGTCTGAAGTGCAGGTATGTGTAATTGTCCTAGGAAGGAATGATGTCACATATAAATATACAGGTTTGAATATTACTGGTTGTAGTACCAGGTAATTTCTGGATAATGTGGGACTGTGGAGCACTGTACCTTAAGGTTTAAAAAAATGTAAACATGAATTCCTTGTAGGACTGTTTTGCTTTCATCATAGCTTAGTTAACACTGAACACAAAATATTGTCTTTTTATAATAGAGAAAAAGTATAACAGTGAAGAATGAATAATTGTTTGTTTATTCTATCACAATTAGAATAAATTAATTTTGGCACTTTTTGGATAACAGTTTTCTGAATTATAGATCTTATACCTGATAATAATAATTATCTGATTGTATTATTGCTAGCATAATACTATTATTAGAAATGGTGGGATTATATTTGCCTAAACATATATACAGTATATATATATATATATATATATATATATATATATATATATATATATATATATATATATATATATATATATATATATATATATACATGGAATAAAAACTGCATCACTATTATGATGTATAAGTCATGATTCTTTTGTGTTACTGAACCTTTGAGAGATACTTGATTTAAAGAAATTATGGAATCTGTTGCAAGGCATGGCAGGCCACACTGGCAGAAACAATGATCATAAAATTTTCACTAGAGTACAGAATAAAACAACAGGTTATGAGTCCAACAGAGAATACAAATAAGGAGCACTGTAGAGAGAATGATACCATCAACAAATACAATTGGTCCAGTGGGCATCAGCAGTAAAAACATGATGTGGAAAGGTCATAGAGTATATTTATAAAATCTAAGTGTTAAAAAAGTGTTATATTGATACTTATCACAGAAATAAAATAAAATTTGACACCCACTTTCGATAATTTATCTGCATCATTATAAAGTTGACATTTTTGACATTTTTACTTTGGGTACACATTAATCTACACAAAATGAAAAGCCCAGTAGCTTAAATGATATTTTTCCTTCTGACAAAGAAATGTACTATAAATATAATATATGACCTTGCTTTCTTTTATAATTAATGCGATAAATGAAATTTTTCTAATATGTTGCATGTACAAGGGCATTAGTGTATTAATGCAAGTGAGATTAAAAGAAGAGATTGCTTACTTAGTCAGGTAACTATAGACCTGTCCTAATGACATGTGTGGTAGGATATTATAGGAAAGGATCTTGGAATAAATTATAATCCACACTATCAATATATTTCAGCATTGTTGTATTTGCAATCTAATTGCACATAATTGCACCCTTCAACTTGGTCTTGGGCGAGTATGGTTGGTAAAGAACCTTAGGGGTTTATCCTTGGTCCATTGTTTTTTAATTTATTCATACACAGTAAGTAATGTCTTGGTGTTTGCCGGTTAATACTAAACTTTAAAATACAATATGTTTCTTGGATAATGTTTAGACTTTGCAGAGAGAGTTAAACTGGAGACTAGGTAACTAACACGCAAATTAGGTTTGTTCTACTTTGTTCTACAATTTGCCAAATACTGCTACTCTAAGCAGTGTCAGTCACTGTTTCCTAAAGCTAATAAAGTGCTCTTGTATATGCAAAAGGCATTGAATGTAGACATTAAAGCATATTTCTCACCTTGAATATACAGTTCAGCTGTCTGTGTCACTTCATAGAAAATGTATTAATGAGCTGGAAGCAATGCAGAGGTGAGCAATTAAAATGGTTAAAGGAATAAAACACTGCTAGAAGTTGGTTTGTATTCTCTCAAATACAGGCAATTGTAGGAGACATGATCATTCTTTACAAATACATTAGATGACATTATAGAAATGTAACATGGGGTGTCTCTCACACAGAATGAACAGGGGATAAGAGACCATTTGTGTCCCCTATAGCAACACAAATGACTGTTTGTGGTGATGTTGAGATGGACATTTTCATCAATATTTAACCCTTACTTTCCCAATACCAAACAAGGAAAACCATTAGGTGGGGGTGCAATGAGGCTGTGACCACAAAATACATATAGACAAATACAAGAGTCCTCTGCACTCATCCCATTATCAATATATTTAAGACAGAGACATTTTGTGCATACTGCTACTGAAAAATGCCTTACCCTTTAAACAAAACAGGGATTGTTTGTCCATATATTGCAATATATTTAAGCTGGCCACACTTGCCGGTTGTCCTAACACTGAGCACAGCCATGTACATATGATGGATGGGAAGGGAGGTGGATGTGATTATGGCAGATTAGCTTCCAATCTCTGTGGGGACCAGACATTTTTGGGGGGTCCCTGTGGAGACACCACTGCTGGAGTAACTTTGACTGATCAGAGTTACACTGACTTTTCAGGTGCTGCTTTATATATTTTACATTTCCTTATACATTTCTGACACAGTGCTT
Source organism: Xenopus laevis (assembly GCF_017654675.1). Taxonomy (NCBI): domain Eukaryota; kingdom Metazoa; phylum Chordata; class Amphibia; order Anura; family Pipidae; genus Xenopus; species Xenopus laevis. The sequence continues at coordinate 73,053,249 of NC_054377.1, forward strand.
TTCTCCTGTTTGCACATATTGCATATATGCTCTGTTATGCATCAAGGTTTTTTTTTTTCCTGATTTCCATCACACCATGCATAACGGATATCTATATCCTCCTTCCAGAAAAAAAAATACAGTTTTGAATAACTTTGTTCTTTTAAACTCCAAAATGTAAACAAAACACAGTGTGCAGCCATGTTTGCTGATAGACTTTAAGACAGGCTCAGCATGTAAAGCCAGCATCATATTACAGCCCCTTGAAGTTCTGCAGGCAAGTCATTAAATACTGTGCCCAATTGGGCACAGTTCAGTAATTGTTCTGTTTAACTCAGCAAGAAACCATGTGACTTCCATCTGCATTGAAACAGGAAGTAATTACAAGACAATATTTTCTCCAAGCAGCTGATGCCCTCTGGCCTTTAAACTTTGACTCCAGAATGTGTTCTTTTATTTTAAATGTACCTTAATTGTGCTTTACATTTTTGTTTATAAATATAATGTTGGCTTATATTTTTGCTATAGTGAATACATTCACAGCAGAATGAAGGTCTACAAATTATTGCTCTGAAGTGAAGTGCAATATCTTGGGGAATTTTATTGCAGTATCTTCTCCCAGAAACAGTAATAAGAAATAATACAGTTTAATTACTTGCATTATCTTGGGATACCCTTCAGCAGAGCAAATGGCAAAAATAACAGCATTGTACGCTTGCACAAAAATTATAGCACTCTGAGTGCACCTGCAAACCATCTTTCACTTAAACAGTAATACTGATGAACATAACCAAATCAGAATTCAACAATCCGCATGAATCTTAATTTAGTTGTTGAAAATTAAGCCCTGGCAATTGCCTGTTGAATTTACAAACAATTAAACCAGTACATGTAATTAACATGGTGTACAAATTGCTTTTCTAACATCATTTGATGTTATGTAAACCATAATTTGTTTTGATTGTATTTGAAACAATTTAGAAACTATTGGATGGAAAATATGGGTCAAACTTTACAAAATGCCAAATTTGCTTTTTCTGTACTTAAAACAAATTGGAAATAATATCCACTGAAGCTTCCATGAAATAAATATCACACCTGAGAGTGAAGGATTTGTTAGTATTATGTTCCACCCAATTTTATATAAAAGGAGAAAATAAAAAATATACACACATATACATTAAAAAATAAATAAAAAAATATATGTTGGTCAGACTTCAGGCATGTTAGAGGAAAATATCCAAGAGCATATCTCAGACAGTCACTTAAAGAAAGAAACTAATGTGGAGTGACATTTTCTCTCTTGTTGCAAAGGTAATCTGGATTTCTAATCTATAGCTGGCACTGATATAAATGACAGAAAAGGCAATATATTCAATCTACTATGTAGGAGAGAAGTGAAATGGATCTTCACTTTACAAACAATAAACCCTCATAGTTTAAATTCAGAATTTGATTTAACATGCTATTATGATTTTTGTTTTTACTCCTACTTTTGTTTCTTCTTCTCTGATTGGTTAATTTTTCTTACTTTCTGATCTTTGGGTGATCCTTACTTTTAATATGTTCCATATGTGTCTGTGTAGCTAGCTATAATTAGATGCAACAAAGCATGAAACAAATAACTTTTATATCACCTGTTCATTTGAGAGTAGTGATGAAAGAATCTGCCCCATTTCACATTGCTGAAAAATATGTTTGTGAAAGTTCTCATTCATCCAGGTCATGTTATATCTATAGAAATGAGTCAAATCAACTGGACTTGCTGTGGTTTTCTTGAAGACGTTTCACCAGTCATCCAACTGGCTTTCTCAATTCAGAATAACTTGTACATAGGATCTTGCTTCGCTATATATTCTCTGGAATGTTGCTCCAATCAGCATAATTTGTTTTTCATAATCCACAATGATGTTGTTAAATTAGGTGTTGATTGTATTAGCAAGATTGGAGCTTTGATGTGGTATTAAACCTTCCAGGGATAGGTGCCAAAACAGCATTGTATGTGGCAGACAATAAATGTTGCACCCCCTGCCTCTATTCAAACTTGGTTTTTCAGTTTTTACATATATGGCTTCTTTAACACCTCTTTTGAACCAGTTGCTCTCCACGTCTAGAATCTGGACTTGGCAGTCTTTAAATGAGCCGAGAAAGATTTACTAGAACTGAACTCCATCCTGACATTCACTGAGATTAGCAAACCTTGTGCCCGGGGAGCCCCTCCTAATAGCATAATCCTAACCAACGCACTGTTATTCCTAATAAAGGAAGTGTAGGGGAAGATGCAATATGTTGGGACAAATATCTTCTCCTTTTATTCTCCTCCATCCACCGCATACACTTTTAACAACAAGAATATGAGGACACTAGTGTGTTGACATCTATATGGGGAAAGGGGGGGGGATGAGATGCTGAGGCACTCTACAGAGTAGATGTGCCAGAGCCGGGACGAGTAGGCAACATAGTTGCCCTCAGATACATTACCCCTTCATTTATAATGGGATGACTGAATCCAAAGAGGCACCCGGCCTATTGCTCCCCACTGATAAGGCTCATACACACAAACTGTGTCATCAGGACAAGGAGAAGTCCCTCGGCCACCTGAACAGTACAGTGCTCTTCCTCCACGAAATGCTTTTTGTTATTACCATTGTTTGTTTTAGTAATTGTGTTTAAGTATTGGCTATGCAGGATTGCTGGTTGAATGTAAGCTATAGGAGAAAGGGATAAATAAAATAAATGGTAAGGCGTACGGCCCATGATCCAGTACAAAGGGCACCTTGTGTCCACCCCACACACACACACTTACGTTGGGGAAATATCCAACCGGTAGGCACAGGGCCACTGAGGTCCTTTACATTACCCAGTTATAAGAGAGCTCCACGATTGACCACAGTTAAACTTAGTTAACAATACAGCGGATGCTGGCCAGACCAATCTGACTACGGTCAGTTAGACCAGTTATGGGATCAGAGACCTGTCAAGTTCCATGGCAGGTAGGGAATGTAAATAGTTTATACCCAGGTTTCCCCCCAACTAGCTACTTATCTTTACCCCCAGGTACTCAAGCTCCTCATTGAGTGGCCCCATTTTGGGCACGCTATCACAACAGGATACACAATGGAGTCACTTGATATCATGTCCTGGAATGTCAGAGGCTTTAACACAAGGTTTAAACGGCCCTGGTGTTTGATTATGTTAAAAAATATAGCCCCCACATTCTCATGTTACAGGAGACTTACTTAGTGAGCCAGAGGTTGCAGGCATTGAAAAGGCCCTGGGTAGCTCATAGGTATAACGCCACCTTCTCCTCCTTATTGGTCAGGAGAAACATCCCATTTGTGCTAATCACACTCACAACTGACCAATATGGCAGATTTGTCATATTATCGATGCTAATAGCAAACCAACCAATTAATATAATTAGTCTCTATGCTCCCCCACCTCTTGCATCATCACTGCTAGATGCTCTAATGATCTCGCTGGCTAAGCACCCAGTGGCACCCACCTGTATAATGGGAGACTTCAATGCCACAATGGATGCAGAAAAAAACAGACTTAACACTATTTCACCACACAATAGCAATTTAGCACAATGGGCAGAAGCCGTGCAGCTAACCGATCTTTGGTGATGGAAGAACCCCGAAGACAAAGGGGCAGATTTATCAAGGGTCGAATTTCGAAGTAAAAAAATACTTCAAAATTCGACCATCGAATATAAATACTTTGAATTAGAATATCGAATTTGAATTTTTTTTACCGAATTTGACCGGTATGAGATGGCCTGGGGCAGGGATAAAGACACTAGGGAATGTGGCACCATAGGGGCAACTGCTCACCAGGTATCAAATGATACAGGCTAGTCCAGGGGCACAAATCAACCAACTAAGTTACCTGCAATTTAGACATGCCTTCATAGCACAATTTACATCCACCAAAGTGGAACTAGTCATACCTCCCTTGCTAGAGACCCTCAAGTCACTGATGATAACTAAACTATCTGGAAACCTGCTCTCCACAATCCCCTCACCATTTGCAAAGGCGTACACGTCTTGACAGACGGAAATCCCAAACCTAACAATAGAGGAGTGGAAGGAAAGCACCTCCAAAGCATATCAACAAGAGATAGACTCATCCAGTTTAAGGTGATACATTGGCTCCACATTACACCTCTAAGATTTAGTCACATGGGTGATACAGACAAGGCACACTGTCCTAAATGCCAACAACGGGAGGTGGGGTATCTCCATATGATATGGGAATGCCCCAAGATCCATAAATACTGGGACAGAGTGATGACTCACATGCAGAAAAAACTACCTTCCCCAAAATAATGTCTCCACAATTATGTATCCTAGGTATAATAGACAAGACCATCCCTTTAAATGCAAAAAGAGACCTGTGGCGGGCCATGCTGTTTTATGCCAGGAAAGCACTTCTTATGAAGTGGATGAACCTGAAAGCACCTTCCCTACAGTTCTGGCTGGATTTAATCAGTAAAAACCTTTCAATGATACAGATGACATACCTAGACAGAGGTTGCCAAGACAAATATGAGAAAATATGTTATGAGTGGACGGAGGCCAATTCTTAATAACATAAGGGCCCACTAGGGAGGTATTAAGATTTCTGATTAGAGAAAACTAGGGGGAAACCCGCCCCTAAGGTATCTATATGCAACTGTATGAATGTGTACCTCTGTAAAAAGTGTAATGTGTACCGGATCTGGAACTACTGTAAATGAAGATTAATGAAATAACGAACGATGAGTGAAAGATGCACCTGATAACCCTTTCCCCCTCTTTTTCTTTCTGTACCCCCTCAAGTTGAAATAAAATAAAATAAACTCTGTTAAAAAAAATAAGCATAGTTCCGTGAATATCAAACTTCTTTACTTTATTTTTCAGGATTCATCAAGGTCTGGTATGGTGCCAAGCAACTAGCAAATTGCTAATGTGGTGCCATAATTCAAAAAGCAAACCCATTCTCAGCCTCAAAACTATAAGCCGGTTAGTCTGATGTCAGTGGTAGGAAAGCTTTTTGAAGGGGTATTATAGCATAATATACTTGACTTCATTGCAAATAACAGTACTATGAATTTGTGCCAGCATGGTTTTATGTGTAACAGATCTTGCCAAACCAATTTAATTGCCTTTTATGAGGAGGTGAGTAAGAACCTTGACTCTTGGATGGCAGTGGATTGGATTCAGTACCACATAGAAGGTTTCTTGTTAAGTTAAGGAATATTGGTATGGAACATAGTATTTGTACTTGGACCCGGAGGTGGGCATTGAAGGTACTGTTTCTTTTTGCTGATGATACTAAATTGTGCAGAACTATAAGTTCCATGCAGGATGCTGCCACTTTGCAGAGGGATTTGGAAAACTGGAACAAATGGGAAAATGGAGTTCAGTGTTAAATGCAAGGGTATACACTTTTGTAGAAATTATATAAATGTGAGTTATACACTGAATTTCAGAGTGTTGGGGTATCCTTAATTGAGAAAGATCTGGGATAATTTTGTCTTGTATTGGTCCCTGGTAAGGCCTCATCTTGATTATGCAGTGCAGTTTGAGCTCCAGTCAGACCAAGTATGTAATAAGAACATTTATTCACCTCCCTGTTTAGGAATAATTAGCCAAGGCAATGGATGCATGAACCATTTGCTTTATGGATCTTGCCAAACTATCACTATTACTCTCAAAGGACTTTGGAATACAGTTCAATGGGGTGATAGTACTCACTATTACTTCCCTGCATCCCAATTTCAATTTGTAGTTCTTTTTTCATGTTGTTTTAAAAGAAAATCAAAGAATTTGTTTTTCCTCTCTGTTATAAAGTAACATATGTATAAGCCAAAAACAAAAGTATTTTAGTGGAATCAGTGATCCAAGTTTTCTTGTAATTTATTATGTGGTTTTAAAACGGGGATGCAACTGGAGAACCAAAGTGAAGTTGCCAAACAAAGTTACTATTTTTAAAACATTACTGAGAGGCTGAATATAAAGTACAGCAAAAGAAACTGAAAAATAGAAAAGCAGGGAAGACATTTTGTTAAGGAAAGATAAGAAAAATAAATCAGAGTTCATATAGAGAAAAATAAAAAGCTCAGGTATACAAAATTTTACATCCCCGCTTATTAGGTTTTCCCTCATTTTACATCTTTTTGTGTGGTGCCACATACACGTTATGAATATATTTCTATGATTTTACACTTTTATTTGGTCAACCTAAATATATATTTCTATGATTTTACACCTTTTTTATGGTCCATCTAAACACATAAAATTGGGGTCCTACTGTAAAACATATCAGTTCAATATACAAAAGCCTGTTCTTTATACCCATGCAAGAAACCAATTCGTAGAGATATTGGAGAGCAGATCTCCTTTGATGTTGCCAGAAACATGATTATCTACAAGAGTGCGTTTATGACTAGTGATGGGCGAATTTGCCCCATTTCGCGCCGACAAAAAATTTGCGCCATTTCCCGCGAAAAATTTGCGAAACCTCGCTGGCGTCTCGTTTTTGACGCCGACGCCCGTTTTTTACGCCGGCGCTTGTTTTTTTTTGGATGGCGGCGACAATTTTTTTTGATGCCGGCGAACTTTCGTCAGCGAATTTTTACGGCTGTTTTGCGAATTTATTCGCCGGCGGCGAATCGCGCAAATTCGCAGCGAATTTGCGCCTGTCGAATAAATTCGCCCATCACTATTTATGACTGCAGAGTACAGTTGCAGCTGAGCAAAGTTTGCTGCAGCCATTGTGTGTATATATGCCATATGTTTGAGGTACTTATAGTAGTTGAGGTTGACACTCCTATTTCTGTCTAGCTTCATCTTGTGAATCACAGCAGTTCACCTATTGATTTACGGTAGGTGAACCCTGGTGCTACCTCTGCCCTCAAAGGTGGCAGGAACTCCAGGTATCCCATAGTGACATTTGCTATTGAACACAGTGAACCTGTGCCTAAAGAATAGGGTGCATTTATTGTTTGGCTGCTGAACACTGGAAATTACATCAAAATAGAAAAGATTTAAAGCACAATTCTGATTCAATACAAATCCCATGCAAAACTGCGTGCATTTTAATGCACAGGGCACAATTGTGTAAAAGGCGCATTGTCCCTTGAGGTTGCAATGATGCTTCAATTACGGGGAAAAAACACTGTGGGTAAAAACAGGGCACTTTGCACACAGCTCTGACTCAATTTCACTCATAAATGAGCACTAAATGTGTGTTACCACTATGAAGCAATGACTGTTTAAAAACTGTAATCGACAAGCCCCCCTTAAGCAGCATTGGGAAGATTTCATAACTATTACTGATATGCTACATAACAACTTGCGTTTTTTGGGTCTCCAAAACCCCAGCAGAAATGAAACAGTTTCTGAAGAACTCAAATGGACTGACTAACACAATGGATTCAATAAAACAAGTATAGGTATGGGACATGTTATACAGAATGCTCGGGACCTGGGGTTTTCCGGATAATGGATCTTACTGTAATTTGGATCTTCATACCTTAAGTCAACTAGAAAATTATGTAAACATTAAATAAACCCAATAGGCTGGTTTTGGTTCCAATAAGGATTAATTATATCTTAGTTTGGATCAAGTACAAGGTACTGTTTTATTATTACAGAGAAAAAGGTCCTATACCTGTATTCTGCAAGCTTGAATGAAAATAAATACATAAAAATTGTTGGTTCTGAGAATAACACTAAACAAGGTTTTTCACAGGTCAGGGTTGATTTATCAATGTTCAAATTTCAATTTTTGCCATGATTTGAATTTCTTTGCTAAAAAAACCTCACAAATTCAAATTATATTATATTTTAAGTCAATGGGAGTTGTCCTAGGCAAAATTCAGGCTATTTTTCTTAATTCGAGATTTTCGAGTTTTTCTATTTTTTTGTGACAGATTGAATTTTTTTTATATTCAATCAAAGTTTTTAGATTCTGACTTTTAATAAATAAACAAACATTTGAGTTTTTTCTAAATGCGAGTGTATTCAAAGTATAAAAAAACACTAAAACCTCAGAAATTCAATTTAGATAAGCCCATATGTGTTATTGGAAGTGTATGTGTGGGAAAAATCTTGATCTGGTATGGGTTCTAAATCTGCATTTAAATATGTACTTCTCTGGTTTTGTTGTAAGCAATTTTACCTTTGATAAACCTTTAAATAATGTACAATGGAAGCATGATGTTACTTTCCCTAATTTCACTTTTGCATAGTTATTTTAAAGTCTCATAAACCCAAAATTCATCTAATTTCTTCTTTCAATTTGTCCTACAATTTACTCAATTTTACCCTGGCTCACGAGAAACATAAAATGAAGGTTTTATAATACTGATACATCAGGATAGCATACATTTCTCCAATGAAAGTCCAGATCAATTGTCATGCAGATTAATTCATACAAGGGTAGAATTTCTATGCATGAACTAACAGTCATGGATGGATATTCGTGTATAAATGATAAATCTTACAAGTCTTTTTAAACACCAAAGATATAACACATATATTCACGATTTACTTGTTAACATCTGTTCATATGTGTAAAAGGATCAATTAAGATCATAACAAAATGATATGAGTAATATCTCATATGACATGCTTGTTTTATATTTTACTTTTTATGGGTCATTTTAGCACAACACATCCACATACTCTGATTCTTTACTTGCAGTTGTTATAAGGTTCAGTCATTTTATTTGATTCTTTGTTTGCGTTACCAGGTCATTCATCATATGTGCGTGCCATTGTTTGTGAATAAATTTATTCATTACTATGACCTTAAAGCACAGCTCCAGCAGATGTATGCACTGAATTCTGTTTTTCAAAAGGGCAAACAGATTTTTTTATATTTCATTTTGAAATCTGACATGGGGCTAGACATGTTGGGGCAGATTTATCAAAGGTCGAGGTGAATTTTAGAATTCAAAAAAATTAGAAATTCAAGCTATTTTTTGTGTACCTCGACTAGGGAATATCCAAATTCGATTTGAATTTGAAAAAAAATTCGAAAATTCGAATATCGAAATTTATCATGTACTGTCTCTTTAAAAATTTGACTTTGACCATTCGCCATCTGAAACCTGCCAAATTGCTGTTTTAGCCTATGGGGGACCTCCTACAACCCATTTGGAGTCAATTGGTGGACTTTGAAAAATCAAAGTTTTTTTGGGAAAAACTTTGATTTGAATTTGTTTCGAATGCGGTATTACTTCTATTCGTATGATTCGAATTCTTCTGAATACAGACCTATTTGATCGAAAAAGGACCTATTTGGCCAAAAAAAACTTCGGCTTATTTTCAGTTGGTCTTTTTGAATTCGAATTTCGAAGCTTTTCAAATTCGAAATTCAACCCTTGATAAATATGCCCCGTTGTATTTCCTAGGTACCCTCGGTTATGTGACTTGTTTTTTGATAAAATGTAGTCACAGTTTACTGCTGCACTGCCAGTTGGAGTGATAGCATTCCCCTCCCTTTCCCCCCCAGCAGCCTATCAACAGAATAATGTGAATAATTAAGATAACAGCTGTCTGACACAAGATAACAGCTCCATGGCTGATATGAGAATAGCACTCAATGGTAAAAATCCAAGTCCCACTCCTTCAGTTAAGTAGGAGAAACAATAGCTTAATCTGGAAGTAGTTCCATAGTGAAGCACTGGGATATATTTATCAAAGGATCAACTTTTACTTTTGCCCATTGATAAATACTCTTTTAAAAATCCCATAGAAATGAATGGAGAGTGGCAGAATTTCACTCTAGAGAAATGTGTGATCTCTAACTTCACTCTTTGATAAATATAACCCACTGGCTCTTTCACAATGACTTGAGACAGCTGCTTACACACACCAATATTACAACTAAAAAAAATACACCTGTTGGTACAGGAATACAATTTTGTATGGTAGAGTGAATTGTAAACAGTGTAATTTAGAAATAAAAATGACACCATAAAAATCATGTCAGAAATCTTTTAATTTTTGCCACTACCTCACTTTTGTTTCAGTGCTTCAGTGCTCTGTTTGTCATGTTCCAAATATGCACTGACACTCACACTGATTCAAGTAGGGAAAGACCATTGTGTTTTTGTTTGCAAATGTTCACATTTGCAAATAAACACGCAAGGACCTATCCCTGCTTGAATCAGCCGTGAGTGCCAGTGTATATTTGGAACCTGTTCGTGGGAGGGTGCTGATCCCTCCAACACCGGGCACCAAGCGTCTACTTCCTGAAGGCCAGGGTGTGCAAGCAGACCTTACTATCCAGTACTCTGTTTGTCATGGACATGGGCTCTGTTTGCCAGTTTTTAGGACAAACTGACTTGATTAGAAAATTTGTAAAGAGAGTAAATATATATATATATATATATATCAGTTCTAGTTATTACAAACTACTCTGTTTTTTAACACAACTTTTTAAACAAGGTTTCTAGGAAAAGTTTTACAGGTGGCTTCACAGCAGCTTCAATGTTTCTTTAATGTTCAATGTTTCTTTAAATATGGTAGCTTAAATAAGGTGCACAGAAAAGTAGATTTTGCCAGTGCTTTTTAATAGTACTATAGTTTATAGTAATCAGTTTGCCATGGACATTGATGGTTTTAGGAAAAATTGTCTTGATTAGAAAAATGATTAAAGAATTCAGACAATTCTAGTTTGTGAAAGCTACTCCAGTTTTTTTACACAACTTTTTAAACAAAGTTTCCAAGCAAAGTTTTACTGTGACTTCCCAGCAGCTTTAATGTTCCTTTTAATATGGCACCTTTTACAAAGTGATAACATGCCAGTCCTTTTTACAATAGTTTACAGTCATTAGGAGGAGTTAATCAGGTAAATTCTGAACAGGCTTTTTGTTCTGTGATTTGAAACCTTTAAGTCTGTTACCACAAAGCGAGTGTGGGAACTAAAAAGGCATTTGTGAGGAATTGAGACTGTGAGTACCCAGTGTAAATAAGAGTGGGCAAAGTGGGTTTGCTGGTATTACACGGTGTGTGTCTTATCACATGTATGTGGTGTTGGAGGAGCAGTTCCATGCAGTATTTACATGTGAAAGATGTCGGTGGGTTTTCATATTGGAATCTGAACTTCAGACTCTAAGGGGGAACTTTCAGCACTGAGGGCAGCGGAAAACATAGAGGAGGAAAGAATGCTCGCAGAGCAACCACTGGCAGTGGAGTGGAGGGAAGAAAAGGGGCAGTGGATGCTAAGGGAGGCAGGTTTGTTACAGTTATGAGGGGTAGTAGGGGACAGAAGGGTAGGGGGCTGGTCCACAGCTTGTCCAAAACAACAGATTTGCCATTTTGGCTGAAGATGCTGACATTATTGAATTAGAGAGGGTCCAGAGAAAGGCAACTAAGCTAGTAAAAGGTATGGAAAATCTTCCCTATAAGGAAAGATTGGCCAAATCGGGGATGTTCACGCTGGAGAAGATGCACTTAAGGGGTGATATGATAAGTATGTATAAATATATAATGGGATCATATAATAATCTCGCTAATGCTTTATTTACCAGTAGATCTTTCCAGCTGACACGACGTCACCCATTCCTATTAGAAGAAAAGAGTTTCCACCTAAATATTCGGTAGGTTTTTTTTTACAGTGAGAGCTGTGAAGATGTGGAATTCTCTCTCTGAATCTGTCATACAGGCTGATACATTTGATAGCTTTAAAAAGGGGTTGGATGGCTTTTTTAGCAAGTGAGGGAATACAGGGTTATGGGAAATAGCTCATAGTACAAGTTGATCCAGGGACTAGTCCGATTGCCATTTTGGAGTCAGGAAGGATTTTTTCCCCCCTCTGAGGCAAATTGGAGAGGCTTCAGATGGGGTTTTTTGCCTTCCACTGGAACAACAAGCAGTTAGGCAGGTTAAAATAGAGTTCAAAGGTTGAACATGATGGACGTGTCTCTTTTTTGAACCTAACTTACTATGAATAACATGAAAAGGGGGCACAGAAAAGTAAATTTTGCCAATGCTTTTTACAAAAGTGTATAAATATGACAACAATTGTAGAAGTTGAATAGTTATTGCTGAATTGTCAGATACAGTTAGAATTCTATTGTTTCTACCTGTATATGTGATGATTCAGCTTTACGCGTGTATTGAAACAAATGATCTTTCTTGGAAAGATCCTTTCCAAGATAGATTGTAATTATTACGTCTATGGCCACCTTTAATTGGTAGCACTGTGGTGAGAATATTAATGGAGCTAGCGATTAACTAAGCTCTAATATTATGGGCTGCTTGTTACTAAACTAGACTAAATATCTACCTGTGGATCACAGTTTTCCATTTGTAAACCAGTCCTTTAGATTATGCTATGGTTATGGTACATTATATTGACAAAATAATGTAATAATCCTTAAAATGAGATAAAAGGCAAACAAACCTTTTACTAAAATAATATACCTGATGTTAATAAGGTAAACTATTAAATGAGTAACATATAACCTAGACTGGATGTGCATTCTCATTCAGTATTAAGTGTAATAATTAATGGGTTATTTAGACAGAAATAAGGGGAAAGAAGGATACAGACATACGTATTTTAATTCTGAAGAATTACAGTGGTGAAATAGTGGAATAGTATTCCACCACTGGTATTCTCCTCTTTAATGTAAGCTTTTTCTTCTTGAGTAAAGAATAAGCTTTGCTTAATTAGATGCCACTAAGGACAAACTATTCCTGCACATGCTAATTCAGTTGCACAAATAGCCTTTCAGTGGTCTGCACTTAAATTTTAGCTGAAACGCTATATTTTGCTTTTAACAGTTAAACATATCAGAGGCCCAGGTAGTTGTCTTTGAAGACCCCACACATACACTCTAAATAAGGGGAAATGAAAGAACAGATGACATTTTTTTGTTTGCCACTTCAAAGCAGTAAAATAACACTTTATAGTACTCTAGGATTAATGAATAACTCTTTCTACCACCCAAAGTAGAAATATTACGTTATTGCATTTTGAATGTATTTCTTATACATCTATTCAAATTAAACATTTTGTTTGGAATATATTGTCAGGTATATAAGTGAATAACATAGTTTACATTTTAGTTAAATGAGTTCCTGCCATGATTGCAATTGTGAACGCACTAGCTGAATATATAAGCTTAACCAATTCTTGTGAGCTTTAATTATATATTATTATCTTCTCAATAACTGCACCATATATTGAGGAAAAGTATATATAAATATAGTTATATTTTGCATTCATTGTATTGTGATTTAAATGAATGTATTAAAGGATAAATATATTTGCTTTGTTTCAATGGAGCTACTGCTTAAGCTATTGCTTAAGTGAATTGCCATGGAAGGTGCGGTATAAACTATATCTAAGAGGACAGTCACAAAGTTGCTATTTAAAACTCATGCCTTGGAACCTTAATGGCTACATCCTGGTATTGTCATGCCACTCTCTTTTTCTATAACATTTCACATAGGCAATGTAAGTCAGGTAGGTGAATATATTAATATTTTCTTCCTGCTTTATATTATGTTGCTTTTTAAGAGGGTGTTAATGTTTCAGCCTCAAAATATATTTGTAAATTTCCTTATCACCTGCCATATGCCTCCTTCTGTGTATCAATAATTAATAATTCTAGCCTCATACTGAGTGCCAAGAATATATGTCTGAAATTATTGGGAGGGCATTTTAATTAACTTTATATACTTGTATGCTCACTTATAGTGTATACTTTTTAGTGGGCAATGATATTCTGAACCCACCAAGGGTTGATACAGTATGTGATAACATTCTTGTGTGAGATCTGAATAGGCTCCTATCCAAAAAAAACATGAATTACGGTAAGGCCATCTCCCGTAAAGTTCACTTTAAACAAATGATAATTTTTAAAGTGGTTTGCTTTTTTGCTGTAACAATGCTTTGTATTTAATGGCAACTAAGCTGCTTGAATCCATATTAGGGCCAAACCAATTCTATTGGGTTAATTTAACCTATAAGATTTCTCTCAGGTTCCAAGAATTCCAGATAATAGATCCTTTGCCCATACTGTTTTTTTATCGACTATCATAAAATATCTTTATCTCATCTTCCTTTGAATCACTATGGGATCGCGGTGAAGTGACATCCCACTAATTGAGAATAAAATCTTATTTTTGTAGCATAATACCACTCGTCAAAGCTGACTGACAACCAAGGAACCTAGCAACACAAGTAACACGTAAATGACCCACTAATAAGTAGGGGTTTTGTGTGATTTAGATAATATTACTTGAGATTTCTTAGCTGACTTTTTGGAAATTTTGGTTTTATACAATCATACAAACCAGAAGCTGACATTTAGCAAAAGAGCATATGACCAAATATGGTTTCACTACAGGATGTCACCCCGTATTTGATTAAAACTGAAATCACAGCTTATTAAAAGTATTTAAAATTAAATTCAATTAGGTATAAACAGTCAATAAATGTTGAATTTTTATACATTATGGTTGTATATAAGAGAAAATGAAATTTTGCAGGCTTTAATATCAACTTCTTGGACATCGCATTTTGGATGGGTTTTGTTACCCAGTTTTAATATGCCTTTTGAGATGTAAAAATGCACTGTGCTTTTATGAATTAGGAAATAATTGTCGAAGAATGAGAACCTTCTATCCCTTTTAGCATCTTTATGTTTTTCTTGGCAGGTAGGTTTTGCAGCTGTGGTGAATTTTTTATATCCACATAAAATTCAACATGGATATTAGATGCCAGCTATTGGTGCTATAAAATTTCCTTCTTCAGGACAAACACAGCTGGTAAAATGATATTCTTTCATGTGCCATGAAATACAAAATTTAAAATTATGAAAAGAATAAAACCTAAACAAGGATTTACCTTTGTGAAGACACTGGTAAAAGGACGTATTGATTACCTGGTATGCTAATAGATTGATTATATACTAGATCTCCCAGCAGGACACTCATGAACACTTAAACATTTGCAAAAAAACATTTGCACAAAAACGTGTTCATTTCTAGCTGAGGTCATGATAATGTACATTTATCTCTCAAACAGGACTAAGCATATGTGTCAGAAGTGGCAACATTCTTAATGAATGTGGACACAAATAGTTTTCAACCCGCTGCTAGTGGCAGAAAGGTCATTGGTAGTTGTCATTACTGAGAGGCATCAGGACCTTTATCATTTCAAATGCATTTACATATCCACAGGTAGCCAGATAAGTGACCATTACCATTTGTAGTAAAGGACAAACAGATGGCAAGCCATTTCTTCATTCTTTTTCTTCTATGCAGATTAAATATGTTTTTTTCTAATTCACGGGGAAAGGTCATGTACCTACAAAGATATTCATTTGTTTATTACAATGGTCAATTTTATATTTAACTACATACCAAAAATGAAAACAGCTAATACCTTGAACAGCTTTAGTTTTTCATTTTTTTCAACATGCAATATTGTCTGGAACTCTGCTGCTATGAAAGCAATACATTCCTATGCAGGTTACTATTATATATTAGTAAAACAGGGTATCATACTCATGTATGTATTAACCTCCACATGGATACAATTATCTGTCCATGGCATAACATCTTAACACTGTTTAGATACTAATATTGATCTATATAAGAGCTAAAGAGAACCCAGCTCAATAAAGCTTACAATATAAGCTGGAGTGCATGAGCCTGACAGCTATATTTGTTATGGTAACAGTCTCTAGAGCAGGGATCCCCAACCTTTTGAACCTGAGCAACATTCAGAAGTAAAAGGAGTTGGGGAGCAACACAAGCATGAAAAATGTTCTTGCGTTGCCAAATAAGTGCTGTGATTGGGCATTTAGTAGCCCCTATGTGGATTGTCAACCTACACTGAGACTCTGTTTGGCAGTACACCTGGTTTTTATAAATTAAAATGTGCCTCCAAGCCTGGAATTCAAAATAAGCTCCTGCTTTGAGACCACTAGGAGTAACATCCAAGGGGTTGGAGAGCAACATATTGCTCACGAGCTACTGGTTGGGGATCACTGCTCTAGAGCAATAGGCCAATCAGTAGAGAGTTGCAGCAGTCAATGCGTTTCATGATGAGAGAGTAAATAAGTATTTTGGCACTATCTTGTGTGAGAAACAGTGGTATTGTAGAAGTATTTTTAAGAGGGAAGGTCATGATTTAGTTATAAATTGTTTATGAGAAGTAAATGAGATGATAAAATCAAGCATAACACCAAGAAAAAAGATCCAGGGAAAGGGGGTGTAGTCATTAACAGTAATAAACATTTGTGGCATACTGGCCTTTTCTCCACTGCTGTACCTACTCTGTACATCTTATTACACACAAAAATGTATTACTACTAAAATGTTACCAATATTAAATATATGAGTTGTATACAATTACCTGAATTTATGAACGTGACCTCAACAAAAATGGATGTCACACATAATTTGCATATCAGAAAATAAATCCTGGCAAGCTTTTTATTCTTTGAAAAAAAAGAAAAAAACAATTGTGCAAAAAAAAAATCAAGCACAAAAAAGCAATTAACATCAGAAAGCTTGAGCGAGTTTAGAAACTCACTAATGTTTTCTGGCATTGACTATCCCACACCCAAAGGTCGACAAGTAATACAACCTTAATGTATAGGTATGGCGGTCCAATTTATAGAAAACTCCCTTATCTGAAAAATCCCAGGGCCACAAGCATTCAGCATAATAGATCCCATACCTTATTTAGTTTTCCTTTATAATTTAAAATATACAATTTCTCTATATGCACAAAGTAATCAGATAGTAAGCTTACAATTCATTACAAGCAAAGTTGCACAACTTTTGAATGTAAGACTTAAGTGAACCCACTAAATGAATGGGGTAGTTGTCCTTAACTGGGACTGTGTGTAGGTTGCTTCTTCGTGGCACTGCAACCCTAAAGCTAATTTTAGCATGGGTAGGTAATACATACTTTATTTTTACTTGTCATCAACCCCACAATGTATGACAGGGGCCCTTACATGACCCCTGAGGCTTCTGAATCTGACCCCTTACTAAGAGGAAGTGTAGGACAGGTGATTACCCAGGTAATTTAACATGTAGGTAGACCCTTCCTATATACTGCTTTTATTTATTACTACCAAACCTATTTACAGGGGTGGGAGAGCAAGGAGGATTAATGGAAAAGGTTTGCACTGCTTGGATTTATACGTTGGCAAGATATATTTCCGTTCTGCTTTGCCATCCAATGCTGGAATAAGGCTTTAAAATGTCTCAGTTGAGCAGCATGATTTCTGGCTTTGCAATAAGCTTTCTTGAGGCTTAATGGCAAAAATCTTTCCACTTTAATAAGTCCCAGTTTTGCCATTATGGGGATTTAATGAATAGAATTAAATTAGAATAATTTGGCCCTGATCAAGCAAAAATTCCCTTGTTATGCTGAATTGAATTGGGCCCAATAAGAATAAAAATCCTACAATAATCCTTTAAAAGTTATATCTAGAGTATTAATGCTCTGTCACTAGAGTTGTGATTAATTATGCTTATAATAGCAACACTAATGCCAAGGATAAACAAAGTTTTGTCTGATATTTCATATTTGGGTAGATAAAATACCAGACAAAAACTTTGCTTTTTTAAAAGAAATAACCCATAGCTACCAATCAGATGTTTACTTTAAAACAGCAGATCATACATACGGTAAATGCCCTAAAGTTGTTATGGCATTATTGATTCCAGTTAATCTGCAATGAATTGGCGATTTATTAGTTGAAATGGAAATAAAACTAATTTTTTAGCAATACAATGAAAAGCTTACATGGCACAAACACAAAGATAAAACATATTGGCTTAGAAACTGTTGAGGACAGCTGCCCTTGCAGGCAATATTATAAATACAGTATAAACATGTACTATTAGACATATGATATGTATGACTTTCATAGTATCTCAGAGACATCAGACAAAATAGGTATGTTTTGCCTATTGATTCATAATAAAGTTTTTCAAAAAAAGTTGCTTCTTCATTCTATCCATATTGTCTTTGATTCTTTGAGGTTTATTTGTTTCCAGTTTGCTTCTGTAAATCTGCTAGCTGCTAAAATTCCATATTAGAGGGGGATTAGATTGGCTAAAGATAATATCTTTGCATGTATTGCTCTGATATCGAGGGGTGACTGTAATATTTCCAGGACATAACTTTCGTACTGTTTGTCAATTAATGGCCAGAACATTGTCTGATTTGTTATTTTTCCTACTTAATCTTACAATTTAAATCTGTCCAAACATTCATTGTTTTAAGAATAAAATCTACATGTGTATGGCCAGATTAAGGCAAGAGAGAGTGCAAACAGTATCCCTGTAATCTTGGTAATGAGACATAATTCGAAAATGCTGTTATAGGTCTATAAGCCCACAAATGTGGAATAAGTTGGTTTGGGGAGGGGGGGTATTGTAATTTACACTTTGTAAATGACCCTTTTTTATATGCATACATGTAATCACCCAAGTCGTACAAATTATCAAAAATCCACAGTAACAATAAAATTGTAGCCCTAATCATAGTTTTTGACGCCAATTTGAATGCTTGAAAAAGGCAGAATAGGTCAAAAACGATAAAAAATTATGACAGACCAAAAAGTTAAAACAAAAGTAAACTACTTCTTTAAAGACAACTCTAAGGAAATTCTTTTTTTGCAATGGTGGGTTTTTGATTGCAGTTTTTTCTATAATTGCAAGGTAACATGCAATGGAAAATTGCCCTAGAGAAAAAACTTGTTTGATTTATGCAAATCACAGAAACATTTGAGCAGGAAAATGAATAACCAGCCTATGAGTGTAATGCAATAGCTTTATATTTATCATGGCAGTGTAAGATGTGAGTAGCATACAATGGGCACATTATTCACACAAAACACGTGTTGCTTGGGCTCTACACTTGTATTCTGCATTTAGTTATAAAGACCATAAATTCATCAAAGCAGGTAAGTGGCCAAGAGTGCCAGTGTTACATAGCAGACAGACTATTAATGATAAATTGTACTATTCATTTTGATTATAAATCTATCACCAGTATTGACAGTGTTCTGCACTGGCCTATGCCAGCTAAGCATATTTAGCAACATTCTTGTGACCACAAGAAATTCAACAGACTAGCTATTAATGTTTACTGAGGTGGAATAAAATTATCCTTACAGTTTTTGTGATGATTAAGAAGAATTCAGGCATGCTGCAAAGTACAAAAGGGACATTTTTAGTTTGGCTTATAATGGCTTGCTTCTTTGCAGAAAGAATGTAATCAGACAGATAAAGGGCAATCGGTGTTACTTTGGGGAGAATAAGCCCCTAAAGCTTTCATTATTTTAACCTATGGAGTACAGAATGCTGATGTACTTAGGAGGTACTCCATTATGGATGAATAGTGTACTGTTCTGTCAAGTCTTAAAAAGATCATTCTTAGACATGCAGGGAATACAACAAATTTGCAAGTACACAATAGAAATGTTTTTGCAAGAGTGAGACATTTAATCTCCAACATGTTGTATTAATTGTAAATGAATGGATTTGGCATCTTGGGTAAATTCTACTTAACAATCAATACAAAAAATGGTTTATAGAAGTTTTACTTCCTTCAAGATTTCCTTGTTCAATATCTGATCGGCACCAGCTTTCTGTTACATGACAAGTACAGTATCAATCTTTTCCATGCCCCTTAAGAAATATATTAAAAGGCATCTCCCACATCTGATATCAAACTGACAGACATATATTGCATGAATAAAAATGTATTTCATAAGTTTCAAAATAAAGTTATTATTTGTAATGGGACCCAATGGCCCATAGGCCAGCAGGACTTGACAAGATTTAGAGCTCCTCCCCCTCCGCCCAGTGGCTTTTATTGGCTAGTGGCATTAACTGTTAACATCCTGGCCTCCCCTCTTGTCATAGTTGGAGCGGTTAGTCGTAGTTCAGGGTGGTTTGATTCTGAACCCTAAGAGGAAATAAATGGGTGGTTGGAAACGTGAGTGGGTACCTGGGTACGCCTGGGGTCCTGGGACAAGCCTTGGATGGGCACATGAGGAAGAAGGCATGAACAAGGTTTTAGGCTCCAGGTCAGGGTCAGTCCTCTCGGGAGACATATTGGCATTGATTGCTAAAGTTAATGTTTGTTATACAAAGAGTTAATAATGTTTGAATGGTTGTGTTGTTAACTATGTGAAGCATTTTTTTAATAAACAACAAATTCCATCTCTATCCAAACCCTGTGCCATTTCTTTCTGTATATTTATTTATATATATTTCTTTAGCAGAATCTTATTACAAGAAATACACATCTGCGGTGTTCTGAACATTGTCCTGAACATCTCCATTATCCTGAACATTCTCCTTATAAATGGTGGTATATAAATATATATTTTTTAGATGTTCATATTGTTTATAATTTTCAATGTTACTATAAATATTACTACTACAACAATTACAATTTAATACTATCACTCCTAATATAATATTGCCCCAACCTCTTCTCTGTTAGATGATATTGTTATTACTTGTTATCATTTCCCTTTCCAACTGTCTTTAAATATTATTGACTCACCCCATCCACCTTTGACAAAATGGGTATTTCCCATCATTTTACAGTGCAAAGGTATGAGTTTCTGCTGAAGAGCTGGAATTACTGCTTTGTACTATAACATCTTGGAGGATTTTTTTAAGCAATACAAAAGGTAACATTTAAAGCAGGGGTGCCCAGACTTTGTTATCCTGGGATCTACTCTCGACGACTGCCCCCCATCAGGAGATCTACCTTGATAAAAATAGTGGGCCATCTACCGTACGGCACAAGAAAAAGTATCACAAGCCCATAAAAAGGTTATAATAATATCTAGAATAGATTTACCTTGATATAAATAGTTTGGTAATAATTATAATAATATTAATTTTCCATGCTGTCAAGGGATTGCCCTCAGGGGAGAGTATGGGGCTGGCAAGGGATTGCCCTCTGGGAAGAGGCAGGCAAGGGTTTACCTTTTGGGGAAAGGATGTGCCATATGCAAGGGGAAGGGGCAGGCAAAGAGATCTCCATTTGGAGAGAAGAGGAGTGCAGATAAGAAGTCACCCTGTGGGGTTAGGAAGGGGCAGGTTAGGAATCTCTAACTGAAGACTAAAAGGAACAAGGGATTCTCCTCTGGGCAGATTATGGGGCTGGCAATGGGTTCCCCTCTAGGCAAAGTATGGGGCAGGCAGGCAAGGGGTTCCCTTGGGGAAAAGGACAGACAAGGAGGTCTCCATTTGGGGTGCAGATAATAGGTCACCATATGGGATAGTTAGAGGCAGGTTAGGGGTTTCTCATTGAAGACTTAAAGGTGCAAGTGATCTGTGCAGAAAGTAGGGGGCTAGTAAGGAGTAAGGAGTAAACGATTTTTAAATTGTATTTGTTTTGCTTGCCCTCCATCTTATTTAATTTTTGTTTTGTGTTTAGGCATTGCTATAATTATTGTGTAGAAACCATATGGTAAAAAATAAAGCTAATTCTGAGTAATACAGTTAGGTCCATAAATATTTGGGCAGGGGACAACTTTTTTTTTCTAATTTTGGTTCTGTACAGTACCACAATGAATTTTGAATAAAACAACTCAGATGCAGTTGAACTGCAGACTTTCAGTTTTAATTCAGAAGGTTAAACTAAAAGATTGCATAAAAACGTGAGGAACAAAAGCCTTTTTTTGACACAATCACTTCATTTCAGGGGCTCAAAGTAAAAAGTAATTGGACAATTGACTCAAAGGCTATTTCATGGGCAGGTGTCGGCAATTCCTTTGTTATGTCATTAGCAGATAAAAGCTCTGGAGTTGATTTGAGGGGGGGTGCTTGTATGTGGAAGATTTTGAAAACTAGAATCTGGTGAGTTTAAGGGCTCTTACTCACTGGCGTTCTGACCTGCGCTCCCCTGCGCTCCGTTTTTTGGCGTTCAGCCGCCGGGTAGCGCAGGAATAGACGCATGTCATTATTTCAAATGGGCCTGTACTCACTCAGGCGCGTGTAGGCGCCGAACGCAGGAAAAATGCAGCATGTTGCGTCTCAACGGCGTTTGGCGCCTACACGCGCCTGAGTGAGTACAGCCCCATTTGAAATAATGACATGCGTCTATTCCTGCGCTACCCGGCGGCTGAATGCCAAAAAACGGAACGCAGGGGAGCGCAGGTCAGAACGCCAGTGAGTAAGAGCCCTAAGACTTCAGGCTGTCATTGCAAACAATGGGTTTTCAACCAAGTATTAGAAATTAACACTTTATTTTCAGTTTTTTAATTTGTCTAATTATGTTTGAGCCACTGAAATGAAGTGATTGTGTTAAAAAAAGTCTTTAGTTCCTCACATTTTTATGCAATCTTTTTGTTTAACATTCTGAATTAAAACTGAAAGTCTGCAGTTCAACTGCATCTGAGTTGTTTCATTTAAAATTCATTGTGGTAATGTACAGAACCAAAATTAGAAAAAGGTTGTCTCTGCCCAAATATTTATGGACCTAACTGTATATAAGGGACAGTATTAATATTCTACAGTTGATGGCAGTTCAAATTTTATCAGCTACTTAACACTTTAATTATTGTCAGGAAAATATTCACAACTGTGAGGAAAGTTTTTAAAGTAATGTTTCGGTGGAATTAACTCTACAGAATTTTTTTATTAGGGAAAAAAGGCTTAGTAAATCTATCAAGTAGCAATATTATATTTTTTCTACCATTAACACCACTTGGTAGAAATACACCTGTGTAATAATGCTATTTGATCAATAAAAATGTATTTTTATATAATCAGATGACCATGTAATGGTCTGATACGTAAATAACAGTTTTTTGCAATTACATTTTGTTATTCTAGTGTGTTGTATGATGCTTTCAAAATAATAATAATGAAAAAAGTTACAGTATATCACAATCTTCATTTTTGCACAATAATTAACTTTTTACAAGAATGAATTATACGGCTAATTCAACATTTTATTATATCATAATAGATGAACATGTAACTGCTTTTCACAACCTCATAAAATATTTAAACAGTGTAATTTTAAGGAAAACATAATATTCATGGCTTTGAAACATGAGAAAATAACTTTTACATTTCATACAGTTTTGCAATTAGTTTTGAATAGATGTCTATAATTTAAAGGTAGAAACCAGGAACTCTCAGAATGCAAAGTCTTTAAATCATATTGTGGTATTAAGTTTAATTATTTTGGTATGTAAAAGGTATACACCCTTTTATATTAATTTTCCACCTCAACCGTTTTTAGTATGACAATGTTCAAATCACCATGCTATTGCTGCAATAAGTGTACTTGAGTTGCTAAAATAATGATTGCATTTAATAGCTTCAAGGAATTACTTTAGCTCACAAATGAAATCTTTATTCAACATTTTCAAAAGACTGAAAGAAGCAATTGCACAACTGTGGATGTAAAATGTCTTTACATGTGACAGACCCAAAGCATAGATACAGATGGAGAAGGTTTTAATGGTACCAGTTGCCGAGTAGGGATGTAGCGAACTGTTCTGCTGCGAACTAGTTCGCGCGAACTTCGACCGTTCGCGTCCGCCGAATGTTCGCGAACGTTTGGGAACGTTCGCATTTTGAGTTCGCGTTCGATTCGAATACAAGTCGTTCGACCATTCGAATTCCTTCGATCGCTAAAAATCGAACGATTTCCATTTGTTCGAACGATTGTAAGCATTCGATCGAATGAAAAGCATTCAATCAAATGGCTTCGATCGTTCAATTCGAATGAAAATCCTTCGATCGAATGATTAAAATCCTTCGATCGTTCGAATCGAACGATTTTAGCGGGTGTTCGAAGTTCGCGAACTGTCCGCGAACGTTCGCATTTTTTGCCAGTGTTCGCGAACGGCGTTCGCGAACACCAAATCGGCAGTTCGCTACATCCCTATTGCCGAGATCATTCATTTCAGGAAACAAAGTGGTTGTCTGTCACAAATTATCAGTTAAACCCCATTTATATACCACCATTTTATCAAGCATATGACATTTAACCTAATTATTTTCGACAGCAGTGCTGTCTGACTTCTGTGGTACAGAAGGCCAGAATTTTTCTGGCCTACATTGTGGCGGGCCAATAATGGAAGCGAGTGTTGACCACTCCCTGTTTTAAACCACACCCACTTTAAACCACACCCATGTCACCACAAGACCATGTTAATGGTGGTAGCACACCCAAGCACCATAGGGAAGGCAGAATATGGCACACCCAAGAAGAATAGGGCAGGCATAGTATGGCACCACCAGGTAGCATAGGGTGGGCAGAGTATGGTACTTCCAAGGAGCATAGGGCGAGCAGAGTATGGCACACACAGGTAGCATGGGAAAGTCAGATTATGGCACACACAGGCAGAGCAGGACAGGTAAAGTATGGCACTGTCACAATCACCGCCCGGAGCAGTTCCAGGAGCTCCGGGCGGCATGTCCTCCCCTGCCGGCGTCGCTCCCAAAATGGCGGCGCCCATGGCCACCACGTGGGAAGCGGCGCTGGCGCAATGACGCCAGCGCATCAACGTCGGCGCAAGGACGCCAATGACGTCACTATGGCGCCAAATTCAAATATAAAAATGCTACAAAGACGCCAGAATGGTGCCCAAGTATAGGAATCATTACAGTGTGTTTCCTGGGTTTCCTGTGTACTATTTTGAGACTATATCTTGTTCCTGTTTGTTGCCTGACCTCTTGCCTGGACTTTGGACTTTGCTTATTATTCTGCCTGCCCTTGAACTCTTGCCTGGACTCTGATAAGCCTTCTGTTTAACCCTTTTGGACACCGCGACCTTGATCCCTTTGTGGGCTTCCTCCTTGATCCTGACAACCTCCCTGGTGGGAGCATCCCGGCTCCCTGACAGGCACACACAGGGAGGATAGGACAGGCAGAGTAAGGCACATACAGGGAGCATAGAGCAGGCAAAGTGGCACACATGGAGCATAGGGCAAGCAGAGTATGGAACACACAGGGAGCATAGGGCAGGCAGAGAATGGCACACACAGGGAGCATAGGGAAAACCACCCTTCCGCCCATTTACCAGTATCTGCAATTTAACCATCCCTGCCTAACAGTTTTAAAAATTTAGGTGCTTCTAATAATTTTTTAAAACTGTTAGGAAGGGACGGTTAATTTGCAGATACTGGTGAATGGGCGGAAGGGTGGTTTTGGGTGCTACGCTATACTGCTATGGGCTCAATGTATCCCGCCAGTCGGATATCTGTGCCCAGTTCTTTGGTCCAACTTTAAAGGAAGGGTGGTGCGGGAGGAAACGGGTAGTGCACTCGATACCGGCAGGTCGCTCCTCCTCTGATCACGCCGACACTCTCCTACAGTTGCGATACAGGGAATGGTTGTGAAGGACGATCTGGGAGGGTGTAGAAGACTGGGCTCGATAATCCCTCCTCGCTGCAACCTTACCTGAGTTGACATTATGTCAATCATATCTACGTGTATATATACGCAAGTATAGTTATCTTGTAAGCACAGGTGTGTGTTGCCATACTTTGGCCCAATTATATACAAGGTTACACATTGACCCGCAATACCATTCGGTCCATCCGGTCCGCTCACATACCGTGGGTCGCCAGCACTTTGCTGCAGTTGAGAATAGATGTGGGGAAACAGCTATCACTGTGAATAAAAACCCATACAACTATCTCAATTCTCGATAACCGTTTATTAGCTGCTGATTTCGTGTCTATTCAGCTTCCGTACCTAACCTTGCTTTTAATATATTTAATATAAACTTTTTTCATTTCATATCAATTTTAGATGGTTATTAGTAAAAGTTAAGTTTTATCTTTTACTATTGTGACCTCAGATTAAAAGAGTGGGAAGGTGCAATGCTATGGGTCATACTTTTTTCCTTTTCTGTTTAACTAGGACAAGCAAAGTATGGCACTCAGGGAGGGAAACCTCATGATGTGATTTTTAGCTAAAATTCGCCAAAATGACAATTCACAGGGACTTTGCCAATTTTCTAAAAGGTGAATAAGACAATTCGCTAGCGCTAGAGAAGTTTTGCACCATTTCGCCAGGTGATTTTTCACTCAGACGAACAATCGATAATCTGCAAATTTATCAAGGTTTGAACTTTTCAATACATTACCCTTTTCACCAAAGTCTATTTCTAGATTCTACCTGGTGAATTGATAAGATGAAACTACATCCTCAACATTATGTTTTCATATATAAATGTGTGATTATGTTTACAAGTTGTAACTGTTAAATATATGTTATTTAAATGTTTTTAACCATATGTAGTTTATGCCACATTTGTTTTAGGGTGAACTTATGTCTAGGACAATAGAGAATCTCTATTGTTTTTGTTTTTTTTTTTGCTTTCTTGGACATTTTTAATAAGTGGCCGCTTCCAGCAATTTCACCAACATCACTAATAAATACATACACATAACCTTTATTTACCCTCTATATTTAAATTGACCTAAGCGAAAGTATGTTAATGAAATTTTGCTAGGAAGAAAGTAGCGCTAGAGAAAACTCGACAAGAAATGTTTGATAAATATGCATATTCAATATGAATAACATCTGACAGAGTTGCACGAAGTATGGTGGAGCCTTGCGAAGCAAAAATTCACATGTAAGTAAATATGTCCCTATAAGAGGACAGCATTGTATCAGATGCTAGAGGAAACCCCATGTCTTTCCACATCAATAATTTTCTGTCATTGAATTATGTTTTTTCTACAGGGCAGTACATATGTATTCTTTAGTATCTTCTACTTTATGCATCAGCCTTTAAAAATGGCAATGTATGTGTTCTGATAATTATAGAATATAGAAGGTATATTAAATTTGGTGAAGAAAGTAGAATTTTTATAACATTCATTCTAAAGGCTAAATGATTAAATAGATATTTTTAAATTTTAATTAGAGCAATTCTGTCTTTTGGGAAGACCTTTGCTTTATATTTCTTAAACAGTACATATGGTAGCATCCTCTGCAGTGCTAGGAAAAGTGAGCAAAGACTAATACATTTAAAAAATATTGAAAAATAAAGCAAACACAAAATATAAAGCAAAAATATTCATATGCCATCAGTGAATATTTTCAGTGAGATTTTTTTATGGGAAAAACAAAGGCTAATAATATCTATGCTTTTGTAAGTTCTCCCATAATTAAATGTTTTTTCTACTACAGTGGGCCTTCCAGTTTAGGAGTCCAAACCTACCAAAAATAATTTCCCTGGCACTATGTAATTACAGTTACATTTCATGTTTTTTAATTCTGTTTTCTTACATGCAAGGTTAAAACAAATCAACATGAGATACGTATAATAAGCTGTTTTTATCTCACAGCCTAAAGGCTGCAGCTGGTGGGTGGGGTTATTTATACAGAGGACTTTTCACCTTGCTCATGGGGATCAGGAAGTAGAATTTGACTTCACTTTCATTTTCAGATTTTGCCCTCATTTGTGCAAGAGATGACAATAAACATAACTGTTTATTAATTAAAACAATTGGCAAAAAGTATGTTTAACACAGCCCTATTCATTGAAGTAATGTAGAAAAGGAGTATACTTTAAATTACGCATCTAATGCATCTAATGCTGAAAGTTTGTTTTTTAAAACATTGAAAAAATGAAAGTATACTGTGAATTGTACAACAGAGAATTTGCTAGTTTAAATAAATAAATAGGAATGGAGATAGATAAGAAAGGGTTTAGAAAGATATAAAATTACAAAGTGTTTTCCAGACAGTGTTAACGAATTTGTATGTTTATAAAATATTGCTGATTGATCTTTCCTGCTAACAATGTTTCATTTTTTTAATGGTATCGCTTTCTGGTTGGAAATATTTACATAACCCTTTTAACCTTTGAAATAACATTGAGTAGAATTCTCAGAATGACTGTATTAGCAAAATCCTTGAGGTCACCAATTAATCTTTGGCCTGCATCAGAAAAATATTCATAGGGTATACTCTGACTTCATCAGGCCAGTTGTAAGGAAAATTGCAATCAATTCAATTTTAAATGAGTAAAAGATGGAGTTTATTATTTCGATATGAAAAGCATTATAAGCTTGTATGAAGAGGATCTTTCTTTGATTTCCACAATTTAATTAGGGAATTTCAAATATCTCAGTGATCATTCTGTCAACACCAGAAATATTCCAAAACCATTTGAAGTTGAGATAAAAATATAAATTTGACGAGCACCTTAGCAAATATGACAAATTTAATTTATGGTACATTTTACCAGGAAGCTTTGCAGGAAACCCTTAACATATGGCTCTTTTCATTTCTATCTAAAACTATAAAAGTTATTGGAAAAGGATGTTTCCAGAAGCAGCAAGTTTCTGATGATTCTGCCAAATGGACTTAAAATGGTCCTTATGTGGTTCTGAATTCCCATAATTCTTCAAAGCCGCCAAACGAGAATTTTGTAGATCTGCATCACAGCCCACTAATTTCATTATTGTGTTACACACGGTATATGTTTCTAAAAACTGTTGCTGTCCAGTAACTATGCATCTGCATTCAATCTGGTAGTTTTAGACCTATGTTTTTTTTAAATAATATATTTTATTATTAAAGTTTTTTTTTTTACTATGTTGTGAAAAGAGAACATTATATTTAATTTAGCAAAACATTAAAAATATTCAACGTGTAGTTTCTTATATTAAGTTTCAGAGGGCAGACGACTGTTTTACATAGTTGCTGAACATTTACATTAACTGGAATATTTTAAGATTGCACTGTTCTGTTATTTTTTGGTAAAATTTATATGGAGACTTCCAGGTAGCCCTCTTACAGTGAGCACCCAGTTTACTTGAAGGTGTGCCAACCTCATATGGAAATAGGTTGTCACAAAAAGACAAAAAGAAATCATACAAGATCAGATATACCAAGATGCCATAGAAATCAATGTGTCAGTAAAAAAAAAATCACAACTCTCAAATGGCTTGAAAAAGCATGGAAAACAGTAGCCATGTTTATTTTATTATTGTATTCATGGAAAATATTAATTGTAATAATCGTAAATTCATTGTGATTACGAGAGACGCATTAGCTCCATTAGTACCCTGGGATGAATATTATCAAGCCATGAACCTTATCTTACTTCTTAAGTCTACCAGTTACCTGCAGGTATATTCAAACTTATTGAAATTGTTTTCTCACTTTGTATACTAAGGACCCCGCATTCTTCCGTTTTAATATTTTGCCTTGTATATTTTAAAGATAATGCCCAATACACTTGTCATCAAGTATAAATTCCTTAAATGCATTTTTTTCTTCAATGCTTACCTTTCT
Source organism: Xenopus laevis (assembly GCF_017654675.1). Lineage (NCBI taxonomy): Eukaryota > Metazoa > Chordata > Amphibia > Anura > Pipidae > Xenopus > Xenopus laevis. The sequence goes on from NC_054377.1 coordinate 73,082,514, forward strand.
GTTATACCATACAGCTTTGTTTGCTTCATCTTTCTTATGATTTCCTGTTTCTTAAGGTATTTCTGACATTTTTTTATTCTAGAAAGGACAATCTTTGGAGCACTCCAATCATGTAGAGATGATTAAGAATCATCTATCAGCAAGAAGATCCTACATGTGTCAGTAGTCCCTTACATGAAAATAAAATAAAAATTTGTGACTTCAGTTTCTTTAGAAGATAGTTGTGAGCCATCACTGCAGTCTATAATACAAAAATTATGAACAAGGCTCCTGCCCAGGCCTATCTAATAGAATAAGAAATAGACAAGCAAGTATTTTCTTGGAACTGCCAGATGTGCCTTCAACAAGCCTGTTTAGGACAGTAAAACATTTTCAATCTAAAGCCTAAACAATTTAAGCAAATAAAGCGGAGCAGGTAATACCTGTGACAAAAAGCATTTAGATGGCACATTGGGATTTTGCATATCTGTTCAGAGGAAGAAAGGGATACAAGGCATCTAAGTATATAGTGGCCAGTTGGGCTGATACAACTATTACTGCAGAATACAGAGAGCAAGAAGTGTCTAATGATATTCAGGCATGTCCTAGCATCTTCATGGGCAGTGGTGCTTGAGTGGCCCCAAAGTCAATTTGTGTCATGGCCCTCTTCAAGAAGAAGTTTTATCTCACTGCTAGAACTAAGCAATTATACAAGTCTATATAAAAATTTACATTATTACAAACTAGGATAGTTATAATAAAATATACTGATTATATTAAATGGATTATATTAAATGGATGTTCCTCATATGTCACATACCTGAAAAAACAGTGGCATGCTCAAATCCCCAAACCAATTACGTGGCTAGGCAACCCCAGGTTATCATTTTGTCTCCTTCTATTGAAAGAAGAAGGCTTTGTTTTCATGAATATAAAAGTGTTCACTTAATGACATTTGTTTGAAACACTGCACTAAAAATGCTATAAAATATTTTTGCAAAACTGATTATAAATCCTTTGGTTCCTCATTAATAAAAATATGTTTTCAGTGTTTTTTGGACAAAATTGTACTGAACCAATATCCATGAATGGATAACCTCTCTTTTTTATATTGTTCAGACATTTATTGGGAAAAGCACAGAATTATTATATTGTAGATAAAGTACTAGGCCATTGTCAACTAATAAAAATTCACCCTTTATCATGTACCTGGATTTCCGACAAGGCTTTCAATGTTCTATATTTTAACAGTATGAATAAATATACTGAAATCTCAGAGGAATCCTCTGCCTTGTAAGGTTATTCTTTTTCCCTCACTTTCAAGAAATAATAGTCCAAAGCTATTACATTTTGCAAAATATTTAAATAACATTTTTGAACCACTAATGAGATGCAGAATATTTACATTTTTATTTGATGAAGTCAGTTTGTGCTATCTTTGTTCTTAATTTGGTCTCAAAAGAATTAGCAGTGGGAAGAAAAATAGTCTGTAAATATGTATGAAATTAAATTTAGAGTGTGAGCTAAAAGGTACCGACTGCCAGCGGTCTTAACGGCAGGAGGCAAAATTTCTCCACAGTTTTTGTCTTGGCTGGAAACTTATTGCTTTCCATGCAGATTATTTAATCCTCAAAATGCACATCAAAGCATCTCATCGGGTGGCGTATATCTTTCTAGGCAGTAGAATGTCAAAGATGTAACTTAAAGATTTTTGAAAAATGTAAACCATAATAGATCCAGGATAATAACACAGCAGTAAAACGTCTGTGCATTTTCCTTCAAGCAAACTGAAAGCATCCCAGGCTGATCCGCATGTTTATGGTAAATGAAAAGGAACAGCTGTAACGATGGTTCTTCCCAACAAATTCCATAATGTAGCTGAAGGTTTCGTATCATTGTCTTACTTGCGACCTTAATTGAAACTCAGCTATTTAATCTACAACACGTGTCATGCCACTAGCATACAATTTAAACGTGCACAGGCTACATCTTCCCTAGGGATTATTAAACCAACGTGTTTTCACATTTCTTTTACTGGAACTATAAGAAAGCAATGATTAATTTATATTTTGCATTAGAAAGATATATATATGTTTTTGACAGATAATTTCAGAAAAGTGAAAAAAAGTGAAAAGAGTGAAAAGAAACATCTCTCTCTATTCATTCTACCCAAGCAGAATAATATGCCTGCAAGTCTACAGAAACATACAAAAAGCAATACGTTACTTAAAGGAGAAATAACAAATATTTACAGAGTAGAAATCGGAGAATTAATTTTTGGTATCAACATTGCCTAATATGAGGGGTATTGTAATATTATTTATTCGTATCACTATAATATATGATGTAGCTATATTAAGTAATAGCCCTGCAGTACATATGTTTTTATATAAAAAGATCCAATTATATTTGAGATAATTTGTCTAAACATTGGAATCTTTAAGAATCTGAAGCTGTCATATATGTTAAAATATACTTATATTGTGAGAATGCAAAATAAGCAAATTTTTGCATGATTTCAGCATAAAATTAACCAAATCTAATGAATCCAACTGATTGGCTTTCTAGGCAATGATTGGAACAGCTAGGGGTCTTTTGTAGAGAGGACTGCAGTTACAGACAGGTTCACTCCTCATCTAATAGAATTTTATAGCCTGTTGATCAAGCTTCATCATTTTGGCCTCAATTTGCGCCAACAAGATACAAATGACATCTTATGCATGTCCAGTTTTAATTATAGAGTACTCTTGGGGGCATATTTACTTAGGGTCGAATATCGAGGGTTAATTAACCCTCTATATTCGACTGTCGAAGTTAAATCCTACGACTTCGAATATCGAATATGGATTATTTTAATCCATTGATCGAACGATTTTCCTTTGACCAGAAATTTGTTAGAAAGCCTATGGGGAACTTCCCCATAGGCTAAAATTGATGTTCGGTAGGTTTTACTTGGCGAAGTAGGGGGTCAAAGTTTTTTTTAAAGAGACAGTACTTCGAATATCGAATGGTCGAACAATTTTTAGTTTGAATCGTTCGATTCGAAGTCGTAGTCGGAGGTCGAAGTAGCCAATTCGATGGTCGAAGTAGCCAAAACAGTGCATGCACTGCTCTGCATAGACTTAGTTTTAGAGGAAACACCATCTCATTTAAAAGTAGAAAATGAAGAAGTGTAGAAGCAAGAGACAGAACTTTGTCCATTAATTGGCTCATGTGACCTAACATGTACAGTATGGTTTGTTAGGTTTGCTTGTGTGTACTAATTATAGGATCTGTGCCTCTGATTTACTGCATATGCTGCTTAGCAATCAATTCACATTATTAGTTCAGAGCAGCAGCAACATTTGCACAATTGGGATCAATATGTATTAACCAGACCTGTAGCATCAGCTTTTATGACAGATCAACCCTTATTTTCTGTATGATTTACAACAACCCATAAGCTTAGTTTGTCAACAGCTGCCCAGATCACACTGAGCATGTGCAATGTCACTGACACTTCTAACAAATTCCAGGATGAGATCGCCTGTGAAAAATGGGAAGGCATGGATCATTATTATTGTAGAGATGCTGAACCTTTACTATGGTGCAGTATGTTCAGTATATGAAATATAGCAGTTCTAGCCATATTGAAATTTAGGATTTAGTTCAGAGGAGTTGGCAAGAAATGTTTAGTGGCACAAGGTAAGAGATGTTGTGTTGAATAAGGATTTTAAGTAGGACCCACCCTGGTGAAACCCCTCTATGTGTATATGGACTTCCTAAAATATATAAGCTGCAAGCAGCATTAACCACCCCCTTTGGTTGGAAACATAAAGCATCACATCCAAAACTCCCAGAATATTACAAGCAAAGTCCAAGGGTTAGTACTGGGCACAGAAGAAACTATTGTGTCCTATGATGTTACTTACCCTTTTACATGCATAACCATCACAGAGGCAGTTGAAACTGTGAAAAAAATGGATGTTACAAGACAACATCATTGGTAACAAAACAGAACTCAACCTAGATCAAGTGTGTTCCTTATTGGACCTATGCCTGGGTACCACTTACCACTTACAGCAGTGCTGTCCAACATCTATGGTACAGAGGGCTGGAATTTTTATGGTCTACATGGTGGAGGGCCAATAATCAAAGCCAGTGTTAGCCATTGTACAAAAATTTGTGTGTGTGGAAGCACTCTAAAGGCTAAGTTATAGTATATTTAAGTATAATGGAAGTGCTAGTTTTAATGCACATACCCTGGTCCCCTGTCTCAAAAGTAAGTTTACAAAACAGGGGTTTTTAGTTACAAAGTTATGATCATAAAGTTGAAAAGCCACCATACCACGTCAAGGTAAACCTCATATGGCGGTCCCTAACTTGTTTACCTCTGGTCATACTATAAAAAGTCTTACTTCTCTGCATAGTAACATTATCTGTAATCAGTGTCTGTTGAACCTTGGTTTCAGTATGAAGGACCTATCCTCCCCCGCCAGTATGTGGCTTTTAAGGTAGAGGAACTGTCCAAATCAACGCGCATTTTTAAAAGTATAGGGCCACATTACTTTAAAGGGGTGGGTATGGGGTGCTATTAAAAACCTCATGAAGCACAGCCACAGCTTCCGGCTACAATACAATGTACAAAAATGGGGGTGTGTGGGGTTTGGAAGCACTCTAAAGGCTAAGTTATAGTATATTTAAGTATAATGGAAGTGCTAGTTTTAATGCACATACTTAAATAAACTATAACTTAGCCTTTAGAGTGCTTCCACACACCCCATTTTTGTACATTGTATTGTAGTTGGAAAGCCATTCCCTGTTTTTAGACCACACCCACTTTAAACAACACCCATGTCCCCACAAGACCATGTCCACATTAATAGCAGACCAAAAAACCAAATGGTTGGTGCTCACTCATATGTGAAAAAGTTAAGTCACACACAGGGCGCATAGGGAAGGCAGTGTATGGCACACAGAGTATGGCACACACAGGGAACAAAGGACAGACAGAGTTTGGCACACCCTGGGAGCATAGGGCATTCAGAGTATGGCACACCAGGGAGCATGGGGCAGACAGAGTATGGCACACACAGGGAGAATAGAGCAGGCAAAGTAGGGCACACACATGGAGCATAGGGCAGGCAGAGTTTGGCACACACGGGTTGCAAAGAGCAGGCAAAGTAGGGCACACACAGGGAGCATAGGGCAGGCAGAGTTTGGCACACACGGGGTGCAAATAGCTGACAAAGTAGGGCACACACAGGGAGCATGGACAGGAAGAGTGTGGCACACACAAGGAGCATAGGGAAGGCAGAACAGAGCAGGAGACAGGGAAACCTATCAGGACCACATACAGTACAGTACCACATACAGTGACAAATACAAGAGTCCTCTGCACTCAACCCATTATCAATACATTTAAGACATAGACATTTTGTGCATACCGCTACTAAAAAATCCCTTACCCTTTAAACAAAACAGGGATTGTTTGTCCATATATGGCAATATATTTAAGATGGCCAACTACGTCAAAGTAATCCCATATTTGGCCAGTCCTACACTACATACAATGACACAGCGCTGGTGCTCCATTAGCAGTTTGAATAAGGTGTGAACAGGAGAACTGTGTAGGCAATTTCAGTCTGGGTCTCAGGTGTGGACAGTATTAGTATGTGAACAATAGAGGTGTCACAAGTGTGAACAATGCAGGGAGAATTACATGTGTGAACAATACATGGAATTACAGTGTGAATTTGAGGTTTAAACAATGCAGAGGCCAGTTAATCTCTGTGCTGATACCGTTTAAAGATTACACATGGTAAGCAGACACAGCAGGCAGACTTTCATGTGGAGGGCCACACAAGGGGGGGCTGCGGGCCACCAGTTGGACAGCTCTGATTTACAGTATTTCATGTAGACATCTATTTCCAGCTTTCCACCCTCTCTGACTCTTACCAAGCAGTCCAAAAAAGCCAATGTGACACAATGAGAGTAACATTGTATATGCAGTGGAGTGCAGTGAGGAGTGCTCGGACTTGTATGTGGAAGAAATCAAACAACCATTACACAAATGTATGGCATAGCACAGAAGAGCCATCTAATATGGTCACGACTCAGCTGTGTACCTACATCTAAAAGAAAAAGGAGACACGTTTGAAGACTGCTGAGTTCACATTCTGGACAGAGAGGATTGATTCAAAAGAGGAGCCATATATGTGAAAACAGAAAAACAAGGTTGAACAGAGGCGGGGAGGGATGCAACACCTACTGTCTGCCACATACAATGCTGTTTTAGCACTTCTGTCTGGATGGTTTAATAATACCTTATAGCTCCAATCATGCTAATACAATCCACACCTTGCCTCCATCAGGTCTCTGATCCCATGCTGGTTTTACGAAACAGATTATGCTGATTGGAGTAAGATTCCAGGGTATATTTTTGTACATCATGATCAGAACATAGATGTTCCAACAAAAAAGCACTATTCGCCCCTTGACATCTCAATAAAAGAGCACTATTCGCCCCTTGTGATACACTCTTCAACAAATACAAATCTGGTTCCACGGAAGATAGGTTTAAAGTGGAAATGAGAAAAGTCACCAACTCTGATTTTACCACCTGAATGTTAATGTTATAAATGGAAACCTCACAATACTGATACAGACCCTATTTTGGATGACATCTTACAAAAGGGCTATCGTTTTGTATCCAGAAGGTCAAAAACACTGATAAATGTTTTAACACCCAGCAGAATTAGCAATGCCCACAAACCTACCTGGTTGGAACACAATGGATCCTTAATATGGGGAGTAAATACAAAGTTTACCAATTTATCAACTGTAATACTCACCATGTTGTTTACCTCATCTCATGTCGCAAATGTGGTATACAATACGTTGTACAAACAAGCAGAACTCTAAAGGAGAGAGCAAGAGAACATATTAATAACATTAAGAACAAAACAAATGAAGGTAGCTACACATTTCTCAAATTGTCTCCGGAAACCTAGATTTCCTGGCCACTCCATGTCATATATGGAAGCTCCTCCTATCCCCGCCCATAGACCAGAAGGTCCCTCCCTCCCAAAAACTTTAAATACCACCTCCTAAACCCACTTACCTAATCTTCTTTCTTTCTGTGGTTACATCCCCTGGGCATAGTGTAGGCATCCTTAGGTGGATTGGGCATGAGTGTGTGGTTCTTCCCCCCCCCCTTTCTTGTAAAGATAGGGATAGACTGGTGGAATCATCATTTTGGCACTGTTCCCTGTAATATTTCCCTTCTAAGGTTGTGTCATGGGGGTGGCATTTAGGTTGCACGTGACGCAAGGAACCAAGTTCTCCTTTCCTACCTTATAGCTCTGCTTTTCAGTCAAAGGGGGGGTTTATTCACTGGTCCGACCTCCTCTGTAGCGTGGGTCCAGGTATCAGGTGAGGCAGAGTTTCCACCACTGCCCTTCCCCCATTGTCTCCTCTGTGTGGCGGTAGGTCTGTTCCCAGTTGCGGTGCTTCAGTTGGAGGGAGGGGCGACTTGGTTCCGGGCTCTCCCTTTTATGAGCGGAGCGACCCTGATCTGTCTTTGGTCGCTCCGTTTATAAAAGTGGTAAAGCAAACCTTGGGGGTAGAAGATACTACTACTACTACTCTACTACTCTCAAAGTGTTGCCTTCTCCTTCTTCAAACCAATATGTTTTTCCGCTCTTTCAAGAGGTATCTGACCTCATTAAAACTGAATGGCAGAAAGCTGCTAAAAAAGTTTATTTTATGTCCCAAGGGATTCGATTCTCCAAGCTTTACCCTGTCAAAGACTCAGAGGTCAAGAAATGGGTTAATGCCCCTGAGGTGGATCTAGCAGTCATACATTTGGCAAAGAAAACTAACTTGCTGATTGACCCCAGTTCTGCCTTGAGGGATACAATGGACAGATGGTCAGATTCAGACCTCATGAAAGGTATCTTGGCGGCAGGCGCAGCTTGTAAGCCGGCAGTAGCCTTGGGCTCGGTAGCGACAGCCTTTTGAACTGAGAGAATCGACAGAGCCTTGTCGGAAGGGGTTTATAGGAAAGAAATCTCTTCTAGTCTGGCGGAACTGAAACTAGCTACAGGTTTTATCTCAGAAGGATGTTTCCTCCAAGATGAGCCTATGCACCTTACCTTTTGAAGGCTTGTGCCTTTTTGGATCCAGACTGGATGATGTTATTGTTAAAGCCTCTGGGGGGTAAAAGCCTATTCTTACCACAAGAAAAGAAAAGACAGAGGCCTTCTCATTTTAGATCCTCCATTTTTCGTGGCTCAGGAATATCTAGACCAGGTCTCCAGGTCTCCAGGTCAGGAGCAGAAAGTTTCAAAACTTTTTCATGGAAGAAAGGACAAGCAGCCTTCAGAGGGGACAAGACTAAGACATCCCAGTTTGTCAAAAAACCCTCCTGACTATCCATCCAGGGGAAAGGTAGGAGCCCGGTTGGCAGCTTCCCACCATCTCGGATCACTGGGTACTAGATATTTTAAGAAGAGGTTACCATCTGGAATTTATCTCCATACTAACAGAAGAACATTTTGTTATTTCTCCATATCCTGGGAAGGGAGAAAAAATAAATTTCTTAGATCATTACTCCAGTCCCACAGGCGGATCAAGAAAAGGGGTTTTATGTGCTTTTTCTGGTAAAAAATAACTCAAGGGGATGGAGATCCAAATTGGATCTGAAACTGTTAAACAGGCACCTGATCATACAGAAGTTCAAAATGGAGTCCATCTTCTCCATCATTGCCGCAGTTCTTCCAGGGGATTGGCTTTTCTCCATCGACTTAAGGGATGCCTACTTACACATCCCAGTAGCAGCTTCACATCAGATTTTCCTTCTTCACCATTGGTGGAAGACACTTCCAATTTCAACGTCTTACTTTCGGTCTAGCCACCACTCCCAGGATCTTCTCAAAGATTTTAGTCACCTTAGTAGCAGCACTCAGACTAGAGGGATTTTCCATCTGGCATTACCTGGAAGACATCCTCCTGTCCTTAAGGGACAGGGAAACTCTGCTCAAACATTGAGATCTAGTTCTGAACTTCCTAATCTCCCACGGTGGCTGATAAATACAGAAAAGAGTCAATTATCTCCATCCCATTCCCTGATGTATCTAGGAGCCTGGTTCAACACCTAGGAGAACTTGTCATCTCTACCACCTCAGAAGGTTGTGATGATAATCAACTTAGCCCCAAGTTTTATGCCACAAAGTCAGGCTCCAGCCAGGGATCTGATGTCACTGTTGGGTTCCATGGCTTCAACAATTCCTGTCACAAAATTGGCACGGTGGCACATGAGACCAGCCCAATTTCTGATTCTGGACCAAAGGGACAAGAAGAAGACAAACTGGGACCAATTCATTCATTTCTCACTCCCTTTAAAGGAATCACTTCTATGGCGGATCTCAGAAGAAAATCTGGCAAGTAGTTTTCTTTATCCCAGCTTCAGTGGAAAATGTTGGTAACAGATGTATCAACTTCAGGCTGGGGAGCTCGCCTAGACTCAAAGTGGGTACAGGGGAAGTGGCCCTCAAGACAGATCAGTGTCCCCTCAAACACCTTGGAACTAAGGGCTGTAAAATTGGCTCTGTTCTCCTTTGCCAAAGATCTCTAGGGTTCCTCAGTCAAGCTCCTGATAGACAACACCACAGCAGAAGCCTATTTCAAGAGAAAAGGGGGCACCAGGAGCAAGTCCCTACTTCAGGAAGTCCAGCCCATTCGGAAATGGGCAGTGAACAACCTGGTCTTACTGACAGTGGAACATCTTCCAGGGAAGAACAATCTAGAAACAGATTTTCTAAGTCGCAACTGCATGTCAAGTCACAAATGGTCATTGAACCAGGCCTTTTTTTCAAGGAGATTCGTCTGACGGCTCAAGGGTCAGATGCTCTTCTCCAGAGTTGGCCCTTCGGGCTGGCCTTTGCCTTTCCACCTTTTCCTCTCATCCTGAAGACTCTTCAGAAGGTCATCCAGGACAGGATCGAGTTGATATTGATTGCACCCAACTGGCCGCGCAGGCCATGGTACCCATTGCTTCAAAAGCTGTTAGTGACCCCTCCATGGTCCCTTCTGGGGAGGAGGGATCTTTTGAACCAGGGTCCTTTACTTCACCCTAATCCTGCACCTTTGTCTCTTCCATGCCTCATGCCTCAGCCATTTCAGCTATGACAGGAACATCCTGGTCTTCGGATCCAACAGTTCAAAGTTCCTGGTTAAAACAGCCTGGAGTCTTCCATTAGTCCTGGGGACCTTATCCATGACACCATTTGAACCCCTGGAGTCAGTTTCCTTCTGGTTTCTTACCCTCAAGACCTTATTCCTGCTGGCCATAGCTTCAGTGTGCAGGGTAGGGGAGCTGCAGGCCCTGTAGTCAGGGCCATATTTCATTCCTGCATGACAGGACCAGTTAGATCCTTCCAAACGAATGCCATTCACAAACAATGATGAAAACAGAATGATATCACTTGGAAGAAGTGGTAAGCACATACTGCAGGACATAAGACTTTTGTAAGCCATACATTTCCTGGCATGCAGGCCAACTTATAACTGGTTAAAGCTTAATAAAAATATCTCTGCTCAGATTATTGTAATTGTTAACTATCAATCCAAAAATAATATTGGTATAGAGATTTCTGATATTGTATTTAGAAATGAAAAACTGCCTAGAAAATAGACGTTATCGAATGTGGTGGCACAGTGGCAGAAAGTTCTGTTTTACAGCCCAGGGGCCTTGGGTTCAGTTCTGCACGATCTATACAGTATGTGGTTTTAATGCTACCCCTGTGATTAGATTTCTTTACCCTATAGCAGGGGTCCCCAACAGTTTTACCCATATGGCACATTCAGATGTAAAAAGAGTTGTCGAGCAACACAAGCATGAAAAAAGTTCATAAGTACTGTAGCACAAAATAAGTGCTGTGATTGGTCATTTATTTGGTAGCCTGTATGTCAACTAGCAGCATACAGTATGCTCTGGTTGGCAGTACACCCAGTTTTTGTGAAACCAAAACCTGCCTCCAAACCATAAATTCAAAAATAAGAACCTGCTTTGAGGCCACTGGCCAGTAGGAGCAACATCCAAGGGGTTGGTGAGCAACATGTTATAAGTCACTGGTTAGGGATCACTGATCTATTGTTTACCCTGTATTGGTAACTGCTGAGTTCTGTTCAAATGAATCCATATCTTAATATGTAATTCAACACAACTAAGCTTTCCAATAAAGGAGTCAGAAACATCTCAGCTAAATATCACTGACAATCTTTTCTGTGGATCTGAATTTTTAACAGCCATTTCGATATCATTATGTAACCATATGTTGCTTCCTCATATATATAGCAGGCATTTTAACAGACCTTGTGAGTATTATTCCAAACAGATTTCCAAATGGTAAAGCAATTAAACCAACAAATGCTGCATTCCAGTAAAAAAAGATCCTAGGCCTTCCCATTATTAGGAAAGATATAATTCAAGTTGATAAAAAAGGTAATGTAAATACAAATAAAATGGAACTACAGACAGTGTCAATGTGTCAGTATTCTGTACAGCTTTCGGTTTTTGTTTCCTAGGTAACTAAAAGTACATATTATTTGAGATATAAAATATATAATGTTTCAGTGCCTGTGAATGTAAAGCTAAAGAGTAATTGATTTTCCTTAAAACTCAGGATTATCTCATCTATTGTATTTCTGTAAGATGCTGTGACACAAAACATATCTCTGTAGAATCCTAGCATATCTACTATTTTGCTCCTAATTAGATCAGTGCTTAGATGGAGAATTGCTGGCTGTTTCCTTGATAAATGTGAAATATGTATTTGCAGAAGTTTAAGCAGTGAAACATGAAATCCAAGAGTTTAGAATTTTAAGTTTATTTTACAGACATACCAGTTTAAAATACTGCACTAACGTTTAAAATATTTATACATGTGCATAAAAAGAATAACATGTTCTGTTACCTGGCTGGTATGTAACATGTTACTGTTACAGCGAGAACGAAAATGTCATCCCTTAAGCTCACTATCAATATTGGGTATTAAAGGAGAGCTCTGAAAGGGCATAAGGCTAGGAAGATGAAAACTTAATACTGAGAAACATTAAGGAAGAAACATTTAATAGACAACATTTAGCTATGGAAGTTCAAGGTCCTTCCAAAGATTAATCAGAAGCAGTATTTTCCCTAATAAATTAGGTCATTCGCAAGCTTTAAAAGTGGCACAGCACTTTACTGCAGCCACAGTCTAAGGAGCACATTTTCAATACACCTATAGGGGCAAATTCACTAAGATTCGTAGTTGCGCCAGACGTAACTTCGCCGCACTTCGCCAGGCGTAGTTTAGCCAGCGCTCCGCAAATTCACTAAAATCCGAAGTTGTGCTCAGGGGTAGCGTAAGGTTGCGAAGTTGCGCTAGTGTTGATTCGCTAAGCAAAGCGAAGTTACGCTAGCGATGGTTAATTTGCATACGGCGCCAAATTCAAATTCCAATGGAGGAATATGTAGCAGCACTACAAATGCCTGGGAAACCTTCAAAACATCAAATAACATTTTTATTTTGCCCTACACACGTGCCCACTGTATAGTTAAGTTGCCATGATTTTGGAAATGTAGGGGGGAAGGAGGGGAGCCCCAAAAAAAAATTCGATCTTTTTCAGCCTATCACCCATAATATAGAAAAAACGCCAGCGTTTTTTTGGACTTAGAAAAAATTTGAACTTTTTTTGAAGCAATCCCTATCTACTCTATTGCGCTTCGCCTGGTCTGAGGAAGGAAGTCTAGCGTAAAATGTAGCGTTCAGTACAGTGCGCGTGTTAGTGAATTTGCGTAGTTATGTCCGTTGCGCAATTAATTAAACCCAATAGGCGTGTTCTGCCTCCAGTAAGGATTAATTATATATTAGTTCAAGTATTATAGAGAAATAGGAAATCAATATTAAAATGTGATTTCATTATAATTGACTCTATGGCAAATGGCCTTTCCATAATTCAGAGCTTTCGGGGTAGCAGATCCTATACCTGTATTGGAAAATAGACCCTTTTCCATTTAGTATGTCTTTTTTACATCACAAAAGTTATACTTAAGGAAATATTTGCAAAAGAATAAAAATTAAATATACTTTGCTTCAGGGTATTGTCAAGTGAAAATAGATCAGAAATACCTACTCAGTATAAGGATCCCCAAAGCCTATACAAGTTACCTTATATACTTTAAAACTCCATTGTAAGCTAAAGTTGCCCTTCAGTTAAGTTACAAAACTTACTACAAATACAGATAAGGGCTAGGAAGATGGACACTTAATACAGAGAACTGTGAAATCTGGATCAACTCAAAGGAGATTTAACACTTGGGGGGGGTGCCAAATGTTAGGCACCCTAATATGTCTGACATGGGGCTAGACATATTGTCAATTTCCAAGCTGCCCCAAGTCATGTGACTTGTGCTCTGATACACTTCAATAACTCTTTACTGCTGTACTGCAAGTTGGAGTGATATCACCCCACAATGGGAAGGTAACCAGATAACAGCTCCCTAACACAAGATAACAGCTGCCTGGTTGATCTAAGAACAACACTCAATAGTAAAAACCCATGTCCCACTGAGACTCCTTCAGTTACATTGAGAAGGAAAAACAGCAGCTGCTGGAGGAGCACTATTAACTGGTGCGTCTTCCGTTTTCCGTTGACAGGATCCCTTTAAGCTTTAACATGTTAACATTTTTACCTCCTGTATGTGCACTTTTATATAATCTACATGTTGGTTGTATGCATTTCTTGACTGTACAGCATTGTGTAATACTGTATTTATAAATACTTGTTAATAATACTAGTAATAACAATAGTATTAATAATAATAACAATATAAAGGGAATAGCATAGATAAATCAGAATGATTGTAAATAACAAACCAATGCTCAAACCTGGAGGAGTAATCCATTGGGCTCTGGAAGCCTGGAGATAATTTGCAACTTTGCATTTGGCTGTATCACTAGTGTTTGCTTATCAAAAACAGATTGCAGATGATGTTTCTAAAGAAATGTACAGTAGTAATTCAGCATAAGAGAAGACAAGGTGATACAGATTCAAGAAGCAAAATATAAATGGGAAATTCTACAAGGGGGAACAGTTTTTATACAGGCCCGTTTAAATGATTAAGGAAAAGTAAAAGCAGAATATATGTATGCCAACTGGACTGAGATGAGCAACACAGTGATACATTTCAAAAGAGGATTTAGGATGGGTGATAAAGTTGATGTCTACTTGCAGATGAAATCTTTGTATTTAAAAAGTGGGTATTGTCCAGAGAAGCATTTAGACACTTGAGTGTCTATGTTGGTGAGATACATACAGTGTTTATATAAGAGTAGTGATTTTGGAACAGGTGTCTAATATTGCATTTGATATTGTTTATGAGGGTACTATAGCTAATGCATTTTTCATCTGAGAGCCAAGAATTCACAACAAAATAATTTTGTAATGGAAAAAGTCACATTTTAATGACTCACCTCACTAAAGGATGATGGCTCAGAAGCACTGCTGCCTTACAATGAACCTACTGTGGATCTTGAACCTAAGATGGAACCATGTCAGTACTTTATAAATATAGACAAAGCTGAGTATAGGAAGCCAGAAGGTCAAGAAAATGATTATCAAGTTCCCCAAGGTACTTTATGGCCAGTGTACCAATGAGTGGATTGATCAGCTGAACTGCAAAACAAGGGACTGAGATAGAATCATTCACTTTAAATAAGAAAGCATGAAATATTATGTTCCAGTAGTATATATTGAATACAAAAACAGTACTAACACGTGAATAATACCAGTGCTTAAAAGTTATTTGGACTAATGAGCTAAGTGATCAAGGACAAGCAAAAAACAGCATTCAACAGAATCTGCTTTGTGTTATGCAGATGGGTTTTATGGCCTCTATAAAATAACTGGTAAAATTGAGAGTAATAATTGTATCCATCAAGGCTTAACTTGAGAGTTCAACTGATCTTTCAACATTGGAGTGATGACACTCATAAGTCTCAGCAAGAGGGCCCATCTGGGAGGATTTTGATATTGTAAACATCACTACTAAAATGCTCTTTTATCAATGTCATATCTCTTGAAGCAATGGAAAACCATGATCTTTCTGGTCACATTACTGGTTTTTTAAGTAATAAAGAAAAAAATGTAACACACAAATTCAACAAAGAGCAATTATGAACTAACATTCTGTATTACAAATTTAAAGTAAAACTAAATTTTTTCCCAGACAATTTTAAAATAATATATTACAGTTGTATGTTATTGTGCTGTCAATGGCTTTTCTATGTTTTATATAATTCTTCATTTTGCTTTCCCTTCACCTTATTGCAGCTGTTACCTATTGATAAGCGGATTTTTTTGATCCCGCTTGGATTCATGGTGAAATTCCGCATTTTGCCATCTGTGTTTTTTTGTGAAACTGGGATAAAAATTTGCTGAGAAATAAAAACACAGGAAAAGACACTGATTCACTTCAATGCAAAGCCACCCATAGACTCATGTATTTTGCTACAAAAAAAGTCACCCTTGGGGGCAAATTCACTAAGATTCGTAGTTGCGCCAGTGTCTGCTTCGCCGCACTTCGCCAGGCGTATTTTCGCCAGTGCTACGCAAATTCATTAAAATCCGAAGTTGCGCTCAGGAAAAGCGTAAGGTTGCAAAGTTGCGCTAGCGTTAATTCGCCAAGCAAAGCTAAGTTACGCTAGCGTTGCTTAATTTGCATACCGTGCAAAATTGAAGTTACAATGGAGGTATATGTAGCATCACTACACAAGCCTGGGAAACCTTCAAAACAGCAAATACAATTTTTATTTTGCCCTACACATGTGCCCACTGTATAGTTAAGTTGCCATGAGTTAGGAAATGTAGGGGGGAAGGAGGGGAGCCCCAAAAAAAATTTCAATCTTTTTCAGCCTATCACCCATAAAAAAAGAAAAAACGCCAGCTTTTTTTGGGACTTAGAAAATGTTTTAACTTTTTTGAAGCAATCCCTATCTACTCTATTGCACTTCGCCTGGTCTGAGGTGGCGAAGGAAGTCTGGCATAAAAGGTAGTGTTCAGAAAAATGTGCACGTCGGTGAATTTGCGTAGTTACGTCCGTTGCGCAAATTCGCCAGGCGTAAGGATGCAAAGTAACACTAGCGAATTTACGCCAGCATCCGTTGCGTAAAATGTGCTACGCTAGCGAATTAACGATAGCGTTAGGCACTTTGTCCTTTAGTGAATATTGGAGTATATATATTTTTCGCAAGTTTTTCAGTAGTTTCAGCAGTTTTGCTAATTTTTCTGCGAAGTGTGTCAGATTCACTCATCACTACTCTTATCCACTTATTCTGTTTATACACTTCCTGCTATTTTCTTCAGAACCAGAAAACCAACCGAAATTTTAGACACTTTCAGATTCACATTCTAGACAAAGTTTTACTCCAACTATTCCTTGTTACTGTTTTGCATATCTACACAAATCCTGGTGCTCATTATATATCTAACGAAAGAAGAAAAAGGCAGGCACTCACAGATGCCACAAACAGGCTTGTAAAAGAACTGAGAACTTTAAAAATTACATAGGCTTACATGTTTCGTGCCAATAGCACTTAATCATAGGCTGTATGATTAATTTTCTATTTTTGTGGCATAAACAAAGTTCTCAGTTCTTTTACAAGCCTGTTTGTGGCATTCGTGAGTGATTGCCATTTTTTTTCCTTTGGTTGGATACCTCCACCTTGAGTTGTAGGTCTGGGGCATGAGCACCCAGACCCCACGTATTACTGGTGAGATAAAAATAAAAACACTTCTTTGGTTTTTACATTGGGATTCTCTTTTTAAGTTGCCCATTATATATCTACCTAGTTTGTTCAAAACTACAAGTATAGTATTGCAGTTTTTTCAACACTGCCGTTCCAATTCTAAAATAGATTTTTAAAGATTATATAGACATTTGCATAATATTTTTGCGCTTGTGGGTTCATGACCTGGCATAACAGAGTTAGAAAAATAGGCAGAGACACTGAATCATGTAGTCAATAAAAACAGGAACATTTATTTAAAAATAATGTGTCACATAAGAAACCTTACATTTTCTGAGTTTGTTCACAAACACAACTATAGTATTGCCGTTTTTATGACACTTCCAGTACTAAAATGTTTTTTTAAAGATTATACATATAGACATTTGCATCATATTTTTGCACTTATGGGTTCATGACCTTGGCATAACAGAGTTAGAATAGGCAGACACACTGGATCACGTAGTCAATAAAAACAGGAAAATGCATTTAGAAATTACGTGTCAAATAAGAATATATAACACATCTAAAATATGTAAGACTGGTATTCTGTAATATGCTTTTCTATTCATGCAAGCTTCTCATAGGTACTTTGAGTACACATTTAAGTGTATTATTTAACAAATGTTGCCTAACATGCAATGAAAAATGTCAAGGGGCTCTTTTGTTATGAAGGTCACATGTTTATATTCTTTTAAGCAAAACTTGATTGTGAAGTTTCAAACCTGTGTATATTTTTTTTCCACTTCAAAACTCGTTTCACTGTGAGACTGGAAATCCTGCCAGTGGAAGAAAAAAACGTTATTGAAAACCTCTTTCCCCTTATAGGCACATTTTGACAGGAAATCTTTGAGAGGCAACAGCACTGAAGTGCCCAGAGATTTCATCTGTCTTCTTGTGCTTCAGGAAATGCTGAGCTCAGACTTCCTATTAGGCAAAATACACGAAGTACCAAATCCTCCTAACAATCATCTTTGGTCTGCTCTTAGGATGACAGCTTTCTGTCTGCTATTCTGTCAGGCAAGGCCTGTAAGTGAGCTTTACATCACAAATACAGGGTGAAAGAATTTGACAGTGCTTACTAGGATGTAGAGTAATGTTTTTTCACAGGCTATCAAGAGTTCTTTGCATAGACAAAATAAATAAAATGTACAGTGATAAGTTACATAATCAAAGTTAGCTTTACAAAAAAATTTGAATGAATTTTATTACTTTATAGGTAGGCATTATAACAGCTATTAGCAGTCTGCAATGGCTTTTTTGGCATGTACCATATAGAGAATTTAAATGATTTGCTCAGGAATAAAATGCCAGCTTGCCATAATTCTGCAGGTGTCTAAACAGATGTTGGCTACATTAAATTACAAATGGAAAGTGACTAACAAACAATATTCCAATACAGAGGGACTTTTACTGTCAGTGATCAGTAAAGGGAGAATGTGAGATTTCTTTTGCAGATTTAATAAATTGTTAACTAAACATGAGAGAATGTTGCTGCTGTGCATGTGTGAGTATGCATTTTGTAGGTCATCCAGAACAAAAAAGAAGAAAAATGTGGGACACACCTCATAAAGTAAAACACATTATTTATTGTTACATTAAAAAAGCACAAGTGGCTACAGTGTAATGGATGCCACCTTTTGGGAACACCCCTTAATCATAGGCTTATCAAAAGTAGGATAGTCAGCCTACAGTCACAGTATGATGGCAATACAACTCTATGTATTTATAAAAAACAAAATCTATCTATATATCTATGAAGGTTTTCATTCATTCAGGTCAAGATATATGGAATCTAACAGCGATAAGTATTAATCAATAATAAAGATTACTCAGTATGTTCAATTGCTTAAAACTTACCACTACTAGATATCTGATGGCTTAGTTTAGCAGCACATTATGACAATCTAATAAATGTTTGAACCATGACCTGCAAACACACACAAAAGGCGCCCTTAGTTTCTGGATAGATTTGTACCTGTTACAGAAGAGGTGTTTGAAATACAGAGAAGGACAGGTATGGGATTTGGAAAGCTAATGTGTAAAATTTGGCACTCAGGTGCCCTGCTATTAATTAAAGAGATATACAAATATTTTCCTATATGAGAAGCAAAACGGACAATTTATTTAAATAAAAAAATATATAACGTTTGCATTGCATTGCTCCATTGACTTTTCTGATCCCACGAAAGGCAATTCATTTTCAGTGCATTTCATTTTGCTTTCAAAATAATTTGAATTATTTTTTATCAACAATTGCAAAATTTGCATTATGAATTAGGATGTTGCTCTAAATTGACAAAACTGGAAATGTAGGCATGCATTGTATAGTCAAAACACCTATTTCCTGTAGAAAAAGTCTTAACCAACGCTCACTGGTAAAGTACAAATATCTTGTTTTTGGGTTCCCTTTTGATATACACTCCTAATTTAAAATGCACCCTTATTTTACACTGTTATTTTTGTGGTCCTTTCAAAATACAAGACATTTTCCTGGATTTTACACCATATTGTTCTG
This sequence comes from Xenopus laevis, assembly GCF_017654675.1. Taxonomy (NCBI): domain Eukaryota; kingdom Metazoa; phylum Chordata; class Amphibia; order Anura; family Pipidae; genus Xenopus; species Xenopus laevis. Next base: position 73,101,822 of record NC_054377.1, read on the forward strand.
GTACCCTAAAAAACATAAAATAGGGATTCTACGGTATTCTGCACCAGCAAGCTCAAAGTACCATGTCACATAAAAGGTTTAACAGCATGATTTTGTTCTCTGGTTTGTATACTTACCCCCTAAGTTTGCCCATGAGCAGTAACCCATAGCAACCAATAAGATGTTTGCTTGTAAACAGGTGACCAGTAAAATCTACCTGCTGACTGGCTGCTATGGGTTACTGTTCCTGGGCAAACTTAGCACCTTTTATTACATAGTTACATAGTTAGTTAAATTGGGTTAAAAAAGACAAAGTCCATCAGGTTCAACCCCTCCAAATGAAAACCCAGCATCCATACACACACCCCTCCATACTTTTTACACATAAATTATATTTACCTATATCTATACTAACTATAGAGTTTAGTATCACAATAGCCTTTGATATTATGTCTGTTCAATAAATCATCCAAGCCATTCTTAAAGGCATTAACAGAATCAGCCATCACAACATCACCCGACAGTTCATTCCACAACCTCACTGACCTCACTGTAAAGAACCCCCTACGTTGCTTCAAATGAAAGTTCTTTTCTTCTAGTCTAAAGGGGTGGCCTCTGGTACGGTGATCCACTTTATGGGTAAAAAGGTCCCCTGTTATTTGTCTATAATGTCTTCTAACGTGCTTTTAAAGTGTAATCATGTCCACTCGCAACCCCAACCCCAACCTTGACAGTCTACCCTCATAATTTAAGTCTTCCACCCCCCTAACCAGTTTAGTTGCACGTCTCTGCACTCTCTCCAGCTCATTTATATCCCTCTTAAGGACTGGAGTCCAAAACTGCACTGCATACTCCGGATGAGCCCTTACCAGGGACCTATAAAGAGGCATAATTATGTTTTCATCCCTTGAGTTAATGCCCTTTTTTATGCAAGACAGAACTTTATTTGCTTTAGCAGCCACAGAATGACACATAATGCATGGAATTAGACAACTTGTTATCTACAAAAACCCCTAGATCCTTCTCATTTAAGGAAACTCCCAAACATTGCCATTTAGTGTATAACATGCGTTTATTTTATTTTTGCCAAAATTTGCATTTATCAACATTAAACCTCATTTTCCAGTTTGCTGCCCAGTTTCCCAACTTAGACAAATCACTCTGCAAAGTGGCAGCATCCTGCATGGAACCTATAGTTCTGCACAATTTAGTATCATCTGCAAAAATAGAAATAGTACTTTCAATGCCCACCTCCAGGTCATTAATAAACAAGTTACATTACCCCGTAAGATTGTAACGCTACACCTGTTCAGCTTGTACTGTTTCTTGTGCTTGAATATTCTGTTTTCTAGTACTTCCTGTTTTTCAAATGTACCAAGGCCTCTATGTGTATTTTGTCCAATGCATACAATATCTGTTCTGAGATATGAAAAAATGTTGAGACTGAAACCGTTTTGTGGTTGGTTGTAGAGAAACAGTCTTCTGATCTGAGACCCTCATATATTATAAACAATATTGTAATAGATTTCTTCTTTCTCTCTCAAATATATAGACAAATATGTGATTGTCCTCATGTACATATAGATTAGGTGCCTGTTCTCCAAGGTCATGGATGTTCCCAGGAGTTTGTTAAACATGCTAATACTGTTGCGCCACTGTATATATCCTAATCATTTAAGTAAAGATAAGCATAACATGTATTATTAACACATCTCAATTAGTTGTTTGGTTCATAAGCTCAGTGTCAGTAGCCTCCCAACAGCTCTTTTAGTACAGTTTTGTTTTGTCTTTACATTACTAGACTTGTGATTATGCAGATAGCTGGCTGCATTTAAAATAAATTATTTCTTGTTCAAAAGCCAAACAATTAATATTCTGTTTTTATAAGATTTTCTCCCCAAAGACAGCATGTCATTGGTGGCAGGAATAAAGTGACTGATGTGTTAATCAAGCAGGTTCAAAATGCAGTTGGTTTACATTTTCTGGTATAAACAAATTATAATGAAGCAAATCTTAGCTGGCTGACCATTGATGTGTCTGGTGTTCTTAGAAACTTGAAACTTTATGTAGAATTTATAACCTAGTGAAGAAAAAGTTATTTGTGCTGGTTTTTAATAGTTTGCCAGTGAATAATGTACAGAATTACCTTAAATAAATACATTTAGTCAATAAATGGAATACAGATTTTCAAAGCAGCTTTTTTATGTAACTGTAGTAGGTTCTAAGTCAGATGCAACTCTAATATTACGCTATAGTTTTCTGATTTAAATCTCATCAATTCAAAAAATAGCAAAACAAACACTACATTGGCATTGTCTATAGTCAAAAACTATTCATCTGTAGTTTAAAGTATCGATGCTGAATACCCCTGCCATTCATATTTATAATGTTTTAACTTTGAAATTAAGGGAGAACTAAACCCTTCTACAGCTAAAATCCCCGTTGCCTTCTCCACTGGCCTCCCTCCAAGTGTCCCTTCCAGTCACAATAACCTAAACTATGCTCTGCTGTGCTACTCTGAAATATTAGCTCAGTGTGGCTGGATGGGACATTTGTTCTTGCTGAACACTGTACGATGAGGAAGCAGGGAGGGGACCAGTGGAGAAGGCAAATGGGGGCTTTTAGCTGTAGGAGGGGTTTAGCTCTCCTTTAAGGGCATGTGGGATTGGAGATGTGATCCGCTTAACATACATTACATACATATGTTGATTATTATTAACATTTCTAATATTAAGGGGCATATTTATCAAGGGTCGAATTTCGAATTTGAAAAACTTCGAAATTCTAATTCAAAAAGAACAACCGAAATTAAGTCAAAGGTTTTTTTTTTTGGCCGAATAGGTCCATATTCGGCCAAATCCGAATTGTACGAATAGAGGTAATAGCGCATTCGATAGAATTCGAATCAAAGTTTTTTCCACAAAAAACTTTGATTCTCCAAAATCCACCAATTGACTCCAAATAGGTTCTAGGAGGTCCCCCATAGGATTTCCCCCATTAGCATTTCAGCAGGTTTTTGATGGCAAATGGTCAAAGTATAATTTTTAAAGACAGTACATGATACATTTCGATATTCGAATTTTGAAATTTTTGCAATTTAAATGGAATTTGGACTATTCCCTAGTCAAGGTACATATTAGAATTTTTTGAATTCAAAAATTCACCTCGACATTTGATAAATCTGCCCCTAAGTGTATTAGTGAGTGTTTTAAGATGGTCAATATGTTACATTTTTTATTTCCCAATATCTGTATTTGTATGATTTAGCTTTCTATCTGTTATCTACTTAAATACAATTGTATATCCAAGACTAACTTTATCTATTAACCATTCTTAAAGATATCACTGTTGCTACTGTATATCTCTACAACTCTACAAACTTTTGAAGAGATAATGCTTGCTATTATTGTTTTGTTTTTCATTTTTCTGAAATCGGTAAAAATGTAGAGAAAAATGTAGTAAAATTTGTAACAAAAAAAATAATACTTTTAAACCTTCTTCATAAAACTATAAATATTTATAAAGATAAAGGGCTTTCCAAATCAGCTTAATTTTGAAACATATAATAAAATGTACTTATAATATATTTCTATAAATATTGCTTATTTAATGTTTTCTATAGATCACCGAGAAATATCTAGGGGCAGATCACAAGTTTGAGTTGGGAATAATCCATACTCGAATTCGAATTCGAGATTTATCGCAACTTGACCATAGGAACAACTTGAGTTTGATGGTACGCCACCTAAAACCTGCTGAGTTCATGTAGAAGTCAATTGCAGAGGTCCAGTGACCCATTTGAAGATGTTAATAGTCTTCCTCGGTTCGAGTTTAGATGAATTTGGCTCAAATTTTATTTGAGTTTTCAGGTTGGTAATATTCGTCTGAGCTTTAGATGTTTGAGTTTTTTCTTAAATAAGATACTATTCGAGTTTTGAGGTCATTCAAGTTCATTCAAGGCAAAAAAAACCTTTGATAAATCTACCCCCTAATGTTGGTGTAAGACTATCTTGGCTTCTTTTCTTCTTTGGGGGAAGAACTTTTACAGACATCACTCTATATAAACAGAAAGGATTGAGTAATTTTAAGTCAAAAGAATCTAAAAATAAACACTTTTATATAAAATCGGTTTTGTTTGAGAATACCCTGCATTGAGTCTTCCAGCTTTTTTGTGGCACAAATGCAGGAAGACATAATCAGTCCTGCATTTTCAATGTGCATTTCTAAAAAGCATGCTGCTCTTCTGTTCTGTCTTTTACTGAGAAAGCTAGAGACAGGCAACCTACCAAACTTGAAATTACTTCCCTTGGAAATGTATCTTCAGTATTTGCAACAAACCTGAGAATTAAGTACTCAGCCCTGTTGCCTTTTAATCTCCTGTACATAAACCGGAAATAATACATTTGTTTCTTTTGTTGTCTCTTATAAGAAAAAGTATATTATCATGAAATGGAATGTAACATTTGCTGGAAAATCTGAATGGCCTAAGCAGAAAATGTAGTCTAAGAGCATTAAAATAGATAAATTCTTGGCTAAAAGATTAGTAAACAGCAAGCTACAAATCAAGAAATGACACTAATGTGGTGATCTGGAGCTTCCATTTGGTTTGTTGGCCCATATATGCACCTCATAAATAAACTCTAATGAGATGCTATATGATCCTGACTATTCTAATGTGTCTACATCTTATTATTCTTTATAAAATTAGTTCCTTAAGGATCCTAAATTGAAACCAGATGAAAACATGTATTAGGCTGCATCACAATCTATATTACCTAGACTTCTTGAAGTGATTAAATAAGTAAAACCCAACAAATCTTCTTAGCATGCAGTCTAGTGAATATTCTAATTTAAAATTACATTGCTCTTCTCATAAATACTTTGCGACTCTATCCTTGAAGAAAATATATACAAATCCTTTGCTGTTAGCATTACTCTTTTTAAGGACAGCAAAGAAATTAGTACTTGAAGCTATAAGGAAGCTTTTAAGGATTTTATAATAAAATCTTTAAACCAGATTACATTCAACTTAATCACTAAGCAGCAGTAATCTTCTAATGAAAATCTGCAGTGATGAAAAACTGAGAATAGTTACAGATCCCTTTTATTACCTTTTATTGTCTATTCTTTCATTAGTAATGGCACAATTCCCGGCATTTTATTTACGCAGATTTTTTTTGCAAGAAGTTGGCAATGTATTGGTTTCTATGCCCAATAATATCCTACCAGAAATTAATCAGGATAATGGGAAATCTAGCCGGCCTAGACTGCATACATCTAAAGTTGCATTCTTGCCCTCTGTTGGTTATACGAAAGATTAACAGTGATGGCAATATCACACAGTGCCCTCTGTTGGTTATACGAAAGATTAACAGTGATGGCAATATCACACAGCACCCTCTGAACATGGTAGTGGGACAGTGGGACAATGCACACAGTAATCCGTTTGGCAATTCTCTGTCACCATCAACTTTGCAAAGAAGTCCGGTTGATCGCTGGGGGGTCGCTTTGGCAGAATGTGCGCTGCTGGGAGACAGGGCTGTAGTTGTGTCTAGGCTTATACTAGAGTCAATAAGTTTTCCCAGTTTTCGTAGGTAAAATTAGGTACCTCGGCTTATACTCGGGTCGGCTTATTCTCGAGTATATACGGTACTAACAAGTCAAATTCCAGTAGAGACGTGATTTGATTCCCCAAAGCATTTTTGTAGCTGTACTAGAGCATTCATTCTAAACACTGTATTTTCTAGAAATAAATACACTAAGGGGCCTATTTCCTAACATTCAGATTTCCTTTTTTTCATGAATCGTATTTGTTAGAGGTTTAAGAGATATTCATTTTTTTGCACTTTTTTCCATTCATACTTTTCATATTCACATCTTTAACTTTCATGGCATTTGTAATTTTAGAGAAATTGATTTTAACCATGGTTTCAAAAAGCACTAATACCACTAAAGTTCGAGCTTTAATAAATGGACCTCTAAGACAGCCATTTAGTGATTGCAAACAATTATTTTTGTAATATGTTCAATATATACAGTATTACCACATATTTTACACAGGTGTGGATTTATAAATGCTATATAGTAATAGTCACATAGTTAAAGCAGTAGTATACCCCATTGTACAATAGGAGCTCAATGAATAGGTCTTTGTCACGGCCGGCACCCAATACCAGAACAGGTGCCAAGTACCCTGGTCTCGGCTCAGCTTCACCAGTAGTGTGACCACCGTTGGGCTTCGGGAGGAGCCCTCAGCTTACTTGGGTGCCACCTGGACTTAACGAGGGGTACAAGGCGAGATGTTCTGGCTGGCGAAGGGGCACGGCAGTTAGCAGAGTCTTTTGGGCCGAAGGTCACGGTACAAATGGAGCAGGCAAGAGAATCGTCAGACAAGCAGAGTCGAGGCAGGCGGATATCAGAATCGTCAGGCAGGCAAGGGTCAATCAAGGGGTTAAGCAGGAAGAGTTGTCGTAGGCAGGCAAGGGTCAGGATACAGATTTCAGGATAGTCAGGATACAGGCAAGGTCAAACACGGATAATCAGACAGACGAGATTCAGATCAGATGCACAAGGCTCAGGAAACCACTAGAAACAAGTTCTATCACGGGCACTGGCTGGGGGTCAGAATGGGCTTTAAATACATTCGAATTTCGCGCCAAAACGTGCGGCAATGCGCGCTGGCGTAATCGCGCCAGCGCGCCTGTACCTTTAAGAGGCGCGTAGGCGCGCCGCGCGCGCCCTAGAGAACCAAGATGGCGCCGGCGCTGGAGGCCTGAACAGGAGCGCGGCGGCATGGCGGCCGTCCACGCCGCCGCACCACTAGACCACCAGGTAATTTTATTACAGTCTTGTGCTTAACATACTTTTTGCCTGTTGTTAAGCAAACATCTAGGTATTTTTTTTATTATTTCTTGAGCTAAGCAGGGAAAATAAAGACATTGAAGCTAACCTATGGGCCCTATTTAAGATTGCTCTAGCCTTTGGGTACTATAATATCTAGCTTTCTGCTAAGAGGTGGTACAAAAAACCCACTCGGCAGGAAACCGAGATATTCAAATCCATGCAAGAGTTTAGGAATACTTGCGTGTTTTTAGTAGCCAAATTCTCAACCCAAAGGCTCAAACATTCTTAAATTGGGCCTCTATGTTTGGTTCTTAGGAGGTAGATAACTAGGTTACCAGTATACAACTTTACTCTATTCATCCTTTTTTAAACTCTTTGTAAGTTTATTATTGAGGCATTTTTTTTTGCGGCGGAGAAAATATTTGCAAAAAAGTTTCGCAAATTGCAAATTTAAGTTACTGTCAACAATATTTTCACGCACAATAAGCAAACAACTGTCTCATTTGCGAGCCATTTACGAAAATTGGAAAGACAGGCAGAGCTGTGCAATATATTAGCATTAAGGAAAAAACATGGGCAATACTACCAACCATTTGCGAAAAAATATGCAATGCGCAAACTTTATAAATGACCCGCAATGACTCATTTCCTGCGAAAGCCTTCTCATAAGGGAATTGTAGCATTTATAGCATAAATAAATTATAGTATTTATTTTCTTTTTGTGTTTTATACTGAGATCATTTATAAGGGGGACATTTTTTAAAAAAGTTAATAGGGGGTTGTTTTTTTTACTGCTGGTAGAAAACTGCATTTCTTTTTCTCTTTCCCTCTGTCTACTAATTAAGGGGGAGGAGTTAATCCAGGAAAATTCTGATCAGGCTTTGTGTTCTGTGGTTTGAAACCTTTATCTCTCTGACTGCAAAAGAGAGTGTTGCATGTGATATAAGTTTAAAACAATCAATTTGATATGCGCTTCCGTTTAGAAATAAATACACCAACTTTTAGTGTCCCCCAAATGTCCCAAAGATTCCCTGTATTCCACCGGGGTCCGGAGCCGGAGGAAATATCCCAAATATCGCTTCCACAGCTGGCGATCGCTCCTGAGCTTTAAAACAGAGAAAAGACAAAGACCGCACCAATGTGAAATATTCTCAAAGCCGGTATCAGGGCCTTGCTTGGTTACTACTTACAGGATTTCCCGGACACGGCTTACACACAGGAACAGATCTGCAGTGCGGTAAGGCTCAGCTTGTCTTCCTAAGCGATGTCGCTAATATTTTCACAATTCCACGATATGCTGCGCTCGCTGTCTTTGCGATTCTGCTCCTGGACGTTCTAGTTGCCTCGTGTCCCACAGTCTCTTGGCGTCCTCTTATCCACTTCCCAGGTCAGTCAGGGTCAGGTACTCACGGGTTGGTAAGAGGATAGTGGGTGCCTTGTGCTTATCAGCAACCCGATCCGCGACCTGCTGACCATCAAGAAACTTCCTGTTTCAGGAACGTCCAGGAGCAGAATCGCAAAGACAGCGAGCGCAGCATATCGTGGAATTGTGAAAACATTAGCGACATCGCTTAGGAAGACAAGCTGAGCCTTACCGCACTGCAGATCTGTTCCTGTGTGTAAGCCGTGTCCGGGAAATCCTGTAAGTAGTAACCAAGCAGGGCCCTGATACCGGCTTTGAGAATATTTCACATTGGTGCGGTCTTTGTCTTTTCTCTGTTTTAAAGCTCAGGAGCGATCGCCAGCTGTGGAAGCGATATTTGGGATATTTCCTCCGGCTCCGGACCCCGGTGGAATACAGGGAATCTTTGGGACATTTGGGGGACACTAAAAGTTGGTGTATTTATTTCTAAACGGAAGCGCATATCAAATTGATTGTTTTAATATTATTTTGGGGTGGAATCCCTTTGTATTTTGCGCATCCGGAGTTTACTGTATTTTTGCGCAAGATTTATACCATTGTCTATTTCATGTGATATAAGTGTTGCATGTGAATTAAGTGTTAAGCGCCGTTAAAAACCTTAAGGCATTTAAAACCAAAAAGGCATTTGTGAGGAATTGCACTTTGGAGACTGCAAGTACCGAGTGTAAATATGAGTGCAAGTGGGTTTTCTGGAATCACTCTGTGTGTGTCTTGTCACATGGATGTGGTGTTGGAGCAGCAGTTCCATGCAGTATTTACATGTGAGAGATGTCAGTGGGTATTCATCTTGGAATCTGAACTTCAAACTCTAAGGGGGGAGCTTGCAGCACTGAGGGCAGTGGCAAACATGGGGAAGGAAAGGAGGCTTGCAGAGCAACCACTGGCAGGGGCTAGTGGAGTGGGGGTGGAGGCTAATGAGGGAGAAAGGTTTATGACAGTAAGGAGGGGAAGTATGGGACAGAAGGGTAGGGTGGCTGGTCCACAGCTTGTCCAAGACAACAAATTCACCATTTTGGCTGAAGATGCTGGGGAGGAAAGCTCTGCAGTGGCTCTAATACGGTTGGTGGGGGGAGTACAAGGAAGGAAAGGCAGGTTCTAGTCATAGGGGATTCAATTATTAGAAAGGTGGATAGGGTAATCTGCCATAAGAACCCTTCATGCCAAACAGTCTGCTGCTTGCCTGGTGCTAGGGTTCGGCATGCGGTGGAATGAGTGGACAGATTATTGAGAGGGGCTGGGGAAGACACGGCAGTCTTGGTACACATAGGTACCAATGACCAAGTTAGAGGAGGTGGTGAAGTCCTCAAGAACAATTTTAAAAAGCTAGGCGTAAAGTTGAGGGCAAGGTAATTTTCTCAGAGATATTACCTGTGCCACGAGCAATGCTAAGAAGACGGTGGGAGTTTAGGGAAAATTATGTGTGGCTGAGAGTTTGGTGTAGGGAGGAGGGTTTTGGGTGTTTGGAGAACTGAGCAGATTTCTCAGTCGGCTACAGACTCTTTGCTAGGGATGGGCTGTACATCAATGATGATGCAGCTGTTTTGGGGGAGAAGATGGCTAAAGGGTTGGAGGAGATTTTAAACTAGGAGTGGGGGGTTCAGTAAAAGATTCAGTGGAAGACAGGTTAGATGAGATAGTGGGCAAAGGAAGGGAAAATGGGGTGGAGATTCGGTTGGAGGTATTGTTAAGGATAGGGATTCACAGGACCAAATGTCAAATACCATATTGTTCAATATGGTACCAGTATTAAATTTATGTTTGCAAATGCAAGGAGTCTGACTGGTAAAATGGGAGAGCAGGAGGTGCTGGTGCAGGAGGGAAAATATGATGTCATTGGTGTGGCTGAAACATGGCTGAATGAGTCGCATGACTGAGCAGTTAATATCAGCGGCTATACTTTTTTTCAGAGGGACAGAGGCAATAGAAAATGAGGGGTATGTCTCTTTGTTAGGCAGGATTAATTGTAGGGGTATTCAATTACCTAATGTAAGTGAGGAGGAGGAGGCTAAGCTCCTGATGCAAATAGAAAAGGCTGCTAGTTTGGGTAAATTAATGATAATGGGGGATTTTAATTACCCAGATATTGACTGGAGCAACAGTTCTGCCAGATCAGATAATGGGAACAAGTTTTATTAACTTGTTGCATAACAATTTTATGGCACAGGTTGTTGAGGAGTCAACCAGAAAAATGCTATTCTGGATCTAGTGATCTCAAATGACCCAGAACTGATAGCAAATGTGCAAGTCATTGAACCCCTGGGTAATAGTGACCATAATGTTATATTGTTTAAGTTTATGGTGCAAAAAACAAATATACACTGGGGAAACAAAAACCATAAATTTCAGAAAAGCTAATTTTAGTGCTGTGAGGGCTGCCCTTCAGAGCATTGATTGAGGCATTATATTTTCATCTAAAAACACAGTACAGAAATGGTTGACATTTAAAATGATATTAAATCATTACTGTTCTCAATTTACTCCCTTAAGGAGTAAATGTAGAAGCTCTAATAATCACTCTATGTGGCTCAATAAGTCTTTTGGGACAAAAGCTGCATTTAATGAATATAAACACTATAATAAATGTTGTAAATCAGCAATCCGGAAGGCAAAGAAAGGAAATGAAGAGCACATTGCGACAAAGGCTAGGACTAACCCCAAAAAGGTTTTTAGATATATTAATAGTAAAAAGATGCAGGTTGAGAGCGTTGCTTCATTAAATAATGGTACCACTATGGTTGTAACAGATACATAAAAGGCAAATGTGTTAAAACAGTTATTTTGTTCAGTGTATACAATAGAGGAGTCTGAGTTCCCAGGCTCACTTCATAGTTGCACTGATGGCACAGCTCAATTTATTCAGTGGCTGACTCAGGATATGATCCATAAAGCTTTAATAAAAAATAAGGTAAACAAGGCTCAAGGACTGGATGACATACACCCCTGGTTCTATGAGAGCTTAGTTTTAGACCAGCCCCTATTTTTTATTTTATTTTTTTTATTTTCTCAGATTCACTTTCATCTGGTACGGTACTTATGGATTGGAGAAAATCTGATGTCATTCCAATATTTAAAAAGGGATTACGATCTCAGCCTGGCAATTATAGGCCAGTAAGTATGACATCTGTGGTGGGCAAATTATTTGAAGGATTGTTAAGGGATCACATTCAAAATTTTGTCCTAGTGAATGGCATTATGAGCAGCAATCAGCATGGCTTTATGAAGGATAGGTCATGTCAGACAAATTTGATTGATTTTTATGATAAGTTAAGTAAGATGCTGGACAGTGGAGGGGGGGCAGTAGATCTATTTGGATTTTACCAAAGCGTTTCATACCGTGCCCCACAAACGACTGCTTTCTAAACTAAGGTCTGTTGGGTTTAATGAAGTTGTTTGCAGATGCATAAGAAACTGGCTAGAGGATCAGGTACAGAGGGTGGTTGTTAATGGTACATTCTGTGCTTGGCGTAAGGTTCTAAGGGGGGTCCCTCAGGGCTCTGTATTGGGTCCACTTTTATTTAACTTATTTATTAATGACTTAGGGAAGGGTATTGTAAGTAATGTATCAGTGACAAAAAAATATCCAGCCCAATGAATTCCACCCAGGATGTGGTATCATTGCAACAGGATCTTGACAAACTGGCAATCTGGGCAGCTAAGTGGCAAATGAGATTCAATGTTGATAAATGTAAAGTCATGCACCTGGGATGTAAAAATAGATTCATGGGAGGAGGAAGTCATTCTTCTACTCATAATGCCCCATCTAGAATATGCCATACAGTTTTGGTCTCCAGCTCTCAAACAGGACATAATTGTATTAGAGAGGGTACAGAGAAGGTCAACTAAGCTGCTATACAAAAAACTGGCCAAATTGGGATGTTTACGCTGGAGAAGAGGCGCTTAAGGGGGTTATATGATAACTATATATAAATATATAAGGGAATCACATAATAATCTCTCTAATGCTTTATTTACCAATAGGTCTTTCCTGCTGACAAAAGGTCACCTATTCCGATTAGAAGAAAAAAGGTTCCGCCTAAATATTCGGAAGGAGTTTTTTACAGTGAGAGCTGTGAAGATGTGGAATTCTCTCCCTGAACCTGTTCTACTGGCTAATACATTAGATAGCTTTAAGAAAGGGTTGGGTGGCTTTTTAGAAAGTGAGGGAATACAGGGTTATGGAAGATAGCTCATAGTACAAGTTGATCCAGGGACTAGTCTGATTGCCATTTTGGAGTCAGTCTGATTCCCTCTGAAGCAAATTTGGAGAGGCTTCAGATGGGGTTTCTGCCTTGCTCTGGATCAACTGGCAGTTAGGCAGGTTAAAAAAAGTTAAAAATCTGAACTTGATGGACGTGCATCTTTTTTTCAACTTACTATGTTACTATGTTTTGAAAAAAGATGTATTTCTCTTACAGAGGATTGTTTAGACAGATATAAAGGGGCAAATTCACTAAGCGCCGAAGCGCCGAATGCTAGAGTTAATTCGCTAGCGTTTGGCATTTTCGTTACTGCGCAAATTCACTAACGAACGCTGGCGTAGTTTCGCTAGTGTTACTTCGCACCCTTACGCCAGGCGAATTTTCGCTAGCGACGTAACTACGCAAATTCACTAACTTGCGAAGTGTACTGAACACTACCTTTTACGCTAGACTTCCAATGTATTGTGAAGTATGGGAATCATTCACGACAGCAGGTTAACTGCAATTATGCTGTTTATTGTGTCACCACACGACATGTTTCGGAACTATTGGCCCTTTTTCAAGTGTGTACAAACTGGTGTGAAATGAACATACTTATACACCACATGTGATAGTTGGCCCGCCCACCAATCAACAAAGCCCCGGGTAGTTAACCCTTAGGTCCTTAATAAAAAAAAAATTTTAAAAAAAATTTAAAAAAATTTAAAATGGTAAATCCATGTGTCTCCATTCAGTGTCCATCTGTGAACTTGTCCGTCTCCATATATATGGCATCGTGTCTAAACATCATAAATAGATCAAGAATATCAAAAATAGTTTACAATAAGAGTTTTTTTTAAAAAACAGTTATGTACATAAATTTTCTCAATATACATCAGGAACTGCTCAGTTATGAGCCTACCCACATTTATGTTTTAAATTTACTTCATTATTGGGTTTAATAATTCGTATCTTACCCTTAGTTGGCTTCTATAAAGTGAAAGCTATGATAGTGTTTTACTCTAGATTGGGTTGTCTTCAATATCTGTGGAGGAAAACAGGTACATTATTATCCTAAAAATGGTATGATACTCCAATGGTCATTCATGCCTATTGGGGCCATTGTATTCATTTTTCTGATCCAATATGCTTCTTTTTGGGCCAGTGTTTTTCTCATATCACCTCCCCTATTGGGCATTTCTATCTGCTCCAGAACCAGCCATTTCAATTGGCTGACATTGTGTCCTCCTGCATGGAAGTGTCTGGAAACAGATGTATCTGTAGCTGTTCCCATTTTGAAGTTTCTGATGTTTCCCCTGTGTTCTTTGATTCGGTCTTTGACTGCTCGTATTGTTTGACCGATATACGCTAATCCACAGGGGCATTTTAGACAGTACACCACAAATTTAGATTCACAAGTGGTATAGTGTCTCAGTTTAATCTGTGTACCCTTGGTTGGATGGCTCACTGTGTTTCCCTTTACAATAGAGGCACAGCATATGCAATTCAAACAAGGAAACGTGCCTTTTTTAGGTTTACCCATGAAACGATACTTCTTTTTCTCCTGACTATCTGAGGGGCATAACGTGTCTTTAAGTGTGCGCCCTCTTGTATAGCAAAACATGGGAGGTATACGGAAGAGGTGCCCATACTTTGTATCCTGTTGGAGAATTGGCCAATATTTTTTTATAGTTTTTTCTATGGCCTTACTTTGTTTTCCGAATTTTGAAACAAAAGGTATCCTATTTTGGTTTTTTGTTTTGTTTTCAGATTTCAATAATTTTTGTCGGTCTAATTGCATTACCTCTTGAATAGTGGGTATTAGTTTGTTTCTCCTATATCCCCTATTCAGGAACTTTTTGGTAAGCATATTGACAGAGCCTTGGAAGGAGTCTGTATCCGAAGATATACGTAAAGCTCTTATGTATTGACTTTTAGGGATGGCTTTTATAATATTGGGATTATGGAAACTATCTGATGTCAGCAGAGTGTTTCGATCTGTGGGTTTAGAAAACATGGAAGTTTTTATTTGTTTATTCTCTATCGAGATATTCACATCTAAAAAGTGGATTGCTGTAGAGGAGCTCTCGCTGGTAAATTTTATAGTTTTGTGTTTTTGATTAGCCTGGTCTATCATTTCTTGGAACTCTATTTTCGTCCCTCCCCACAATAACAAAATATCATCCACAAATCGCCAATAGTGGATAATATTTTTGCAATGTTGTCCTTTCAAGAATATAGCATCCTCTATATAGTTTACAAAGATATTGGCAAATGAGGGAGCGACCGCTGCCCCCATTGAGGTCCCTTGGCGTTGCCAAAAGTACTCTCCTTCAAATCGGAAGTAGTTTTTTTGTAATACTATTGTTAAACAATCAATCAGAAAAAAAATTAAGTGATGTGACAGGTTTGTTTCCAATAATGCCTCCTCTATATATCTTATCCCTTCCTCTTGGGGTATTGAAGTATATAGACTTTGTATGTCTATACTACATAAGAGGACATCTGTTTGTGGTAGGGTGACATCATGTAATTTGATTAACAGGTCTGTTGTATCTTTAAGACAAGTGGGGATCTTTGATACAATTGGTTGGAGGAACTTATCTACGAATTTTGAGAGGGGTTCAAGTATGGAGCCAATAGCAGAAATTATAGGACGCCCAGGGGGATCTATTAAAGATTTGTGTATCTTTGGTAAGAAGTAAAGCACCGGAGTGCGGGGGTGCTCCACCTGTAAAAAATCTTTCTCCTGTCTCGAGATTACTCCATTATCATATGCCTCCTGTATTAGTGCATCTATTTGTTTTTTTATTTCAAAGACTGGATCTTTATTTATTTTTTCGTAATGGCTGCTATCTCCCAATTGCCTGTATGCCTCCTCCATGTATTTGCTCCTATCCATTACAACAACAGCTCCCCCTTTATCTGCCGGTTTTATTATAATTTTTCTGTTGTTTTGTAGGGCCCGTAATGCTTGTTTCTCCTTGTACGTTAAATTGTTTTTATTTTTCCCCATCTGTATTTTATATGGCTGATCCCAGATATTTGATACTTCGTTTCTAATTACATTCTCAAATGTTGTTATACAGGGTGCTTCCACTACTGGTACAAACATGCTTGGTTTTTTTAATATGTGCACTTCTTTGTTTAATTCCGTGCCTGGACTTTCTGCAAAGTGCATTTTCAGTTTAAGGGTTCTAATAAATTTTAGAAATTCTATTTCCCAGTTTTCTAATTCGTTTTCATAATATGGCACAAAACCCAATCCCTTGTCCAGCACTGCAGTCTCATTTGGTGTTAGTCTGTAGGAGGAGATATTAATACACAAGTTCTTTACCTCCGCTTGTTCTGTGTCCTCTGCGGGTAATCCTCCCTTGGAATTGGGGCTCGTGGATTCCTGTACTGGCGTCTTGTGTTTGGCGCTATCTCCTGCGAGCCCTGCTGCTGAAAATGGGTCGGCGGGGGTGGAGGTGATGCACTCATCTCGTCGCTGCTTCCTGACGTCGGTCCTCCCTGCCATCTGTAGAGAGGATATCGTTGCCCTTGGCGAGGCTTCCATCTGGGTGCAGGCAGTCCGGTTCGGGGTTTCCCCCAGAAGCGCTGCCGATCGCGTCCCTCCTCCACGTTCACGTCCTCTCGTCTCCGTCCCTCCCATTGGCCGGCGTGGAACTCTCGTTGTCTGGTGCGTTTTACGCTAGACTTCCTTCGCCACCTCAGACCTGGCGAAGCGCAATAGAGTAGATAGGCATTGTTTCAAAAAAAGTCAACATTTTTTCTAAGTCCCAAAAAACGCTGGCGTGTTTTCTACATTATGGGTGATAGGCTGAAAAAGATCGAAAAAATTTTTTGGGGCTCCCCTCCTTCCCCCCTACATTTCCTGACTCATGGCAACTTACATAGACAGTGGGCACATGTGTAGGGCAAAACAAAATTTGTATTTGATGATTTGAAGGTTTTCTAGGCATTTGTAGTGCTGATACGTATTCCTCCATTGAAATTTGAATTTCGCGCCGTATGCAAATTAGCCTTCGCTAGCGTAACTTCGCTTTACATAGCGAATCAACGCTAGCGCAACTTCGCAACCTTACGCTACCCCTGTGCGCAACTTCGGATTTTAGTGAATTTGCAGAGCGCTGGCGAAACTACGCCTGGCGAAGTGCGGCGAAGTTGCGTCTGGCGCAACTTCGCATCTTAGTGAATTTGCCCCAATGAGCTTAGTAAAAGGAAGACATGGGAAAGGTTTCATTCAGACCCTTAGGGGCCAGGGTTTCCAACTTAAAATTCCACATGGATTCATTCTTCATCAGTAGTAAGTCTCTATCACCTCCCCTCCGTAGGGCAGGCACATGGTCTGTCATCATATGTCGAAATTGTTGTAATGTGTGCTTAAGAAGTGGAAGTGACACCACACTTAGACAGGAAACCTTCATTAACTTGTTTCTTAGTTTGATTAACTAGTTTACCTCCTTATATGTCCAAACTCTTTTTGCTTATTTTTTTTACTATTTACAGATGCAGCCACTTTGGTTGGTCTGTTTGACACAGAATAACTAAACACAGATATCCCATTTATCTCATTTAACACAGAAAACTGTGACACAACATCCCATCTAATTAAAGCATTCACCATTGTGAACAATGGTGCTTTGGTATGCTAATGAAAAGGTTAAATGCATTAAATGAGTTAAGATTACTTTAGATAACACAGTTTCTTCAATTAACTCTGAGTCATGACGCATTTAACTCACAAATCCAAGTGGCTTCATCTGTACATGTTTTTTTTTTTAAAATCTGAATATAGTTTACTTCTCACTGAAATGCCCTTCTCATTCTCTATTTTAGCTTGTTTGATTACATTTCCATACTTTATTGACCTCTCTGTCTAGCTGTCATGCAATAATTTATCCATCCGCTTAGTCACATGCTGAACCCTGGTGCTGGTTGTAGCTATCTGATCAGCAGCTTACCATATCCACTAATAATTAAATCCCTTATAAATACAATCTGTCTAGGCCATGCCCTGCAAGACCTGGTCTCTAACCCACCACAAACAGGGTCAGACTGGGGGACCCGGAGCCCACTGGGGCTGATGTTTCAGGGCCCTCCTCCCTGATGTACACTGAACCAGTGCCGGGCCAAGTCAGCCGGGCACCCAAGGCAACCCGGCCGACTACATTATCCCTTCTAAAGTGCGCGCATTCACAGGTGCGCGTGCACTAGGGAGCTGAAGCGCACAAGTCGAGCGACCGCGCGCATGTGCAGAAGAGAGCATACGTCCAGGAAGTGCCGATTGCTCTCACAGGGGGAAAGGGGGAAAGAAGCGCCTGAACGAGGGGTAAGGTAGCAAAAGAGGTACGGTGCCTGTCACCCCTTCACATTTGCACCCTAGGCACGTGCCTCTTCTGCCTACCCCTAGTTCCGGCCCTGCACTGAACTGTTTCTATAACTATTTTAACCTGCCTAACTGCTAGTTGATCCAGAGGAATGCAAAAAACCCCATTTGAAACCTCTCCAATTGCCTCAGAGGGTGGAAAACATCCCAAATTTGGCCAGTCTTTTCTCATACCTAAGATTTTCCATACCTTTTACCAGCTAAGTTGCCCTTCTCTGGACCCTCTCTAATTCAATAATGTCCCATTTGAGCACTAGAGACCAACACTGTATGGAATAATCTAGATGGGGCATTATTAGTGCTCTATACATTGGAAGAATGACCCCTTCTGCTGACTGGCATTGCCTGCTACAGTCAAGTTACAGTCCAAGATCTTTTTCCATTATGGATTTGCCTAGTGCAGTCCCATTAAGGGTGTAAATGGCTCGGATATTTTTACATCCCAGGTGCATGACTTTCCATTTATCAATATTGAATCTCATTTGCCACTTAGCTGCCCAGATTGCCAGATTGCCTGGAGCCTTGTTTACATTAATTTTTATTAAAACTTTATGAATCATATCTCGAGTTTGCCACTGACTAGATTGAGCTGAGCCATCAGTTCAGCTATGAAGTGAGCCTGGGAACTCAGACTCCTCTATTGTATACACTGAAGAAAATAACAGATTAAGCACATTTGCCTTTTCTGTATCTGGAACAGCCATACTGGTGTCATTATTTAAAGGAGCAACACTCTCAACTTGCATCTTTTTACTATTAATATACTTAAACATTTTGAGGTTAGTTGTTGCTCCTTATTCTCTATCTTTGCCTTCCGGATTGCTGTTTTACAACATTTATTATAGTGCTTATATTCATTTAATGCAGCTTCTGTCCCAACAGACTTTTAGTTTTTAAATGCCGTTCTGTTTTTCCTATTAACTTTTTTACTTCTACATTAAGCCAAATAGGGTGATTCTAAGAGCGTTTCTACATTTAATCCTTAAGGGAATAAATTGAGAACAGTAATGATTTAATATCATTTTAAAAGACAACAATTTGTGTACTGTGTTTTAGATGAAAATATAATGCCTCAATTAGTAATGGGCAAATCTGTCCCGTTTCGTTTAGACGAAAAAAATGCGAAATGATAAATTATTTTGACGCCCTCATCAATTCTGACACTCGTGTCAATTTTGACGATGGCGTTATAGTCAATGAGCATCCAAATAATGCATGGCCAAAAATTTTTGACGCTGTCAAATTTTCCCTACAGTTTTCCCATATTTATTTGCCAACGGCAAAACATGCAAATTTGCCACACATTTGCAACTGTTGAATTTATTCGTCTATCACTAGCCCCAATCTATGCTCTTAAGAGAAGACCTCAAGGCACTAAAATGAACTTTTTGGAAAGTCATGTTTTTTGTTTTGTTTATATTGTTATATTTATTTTTTGCACCAGACAACTTAGCCCAATCTCACCCACCAGTGTTGTGCAGTATTGTACAGTATTGTGTTTTGCCGCAGCCAGTGGCAGGAAGATGATTTGCTGCACAGGGAGAGGGTCCAGTCCGACCCTGACCACAAATTTTTGGTGATGCCCAAACCTTGGATCAGCTTTCCTATTCCCTACACTAAACTTTCTTACTGTTACCCAACTGACTCCCTCATCAACCTGCAGTTATTCTCCTCCGAAAATACTATATGACCCAGTTAGTGGACAACAAACTCTTCTCAATAACAAACTCAAGGTAGTGAGTGGACATTGCTGCTCTAGATCTGTAAACCAAGCTCCTAGTATCACTTTGCTCACATCTACCAAAGAGGAAAGAACTTTGGAACTTTTGTTCTAAATATTCATGTATAGGCAAATATGTTAACCCTTGGGGGATTATTTATTAAACCTCATTTTTTTCTGGTCAAGGTTTTTTTTTTTAATTTAAGATTTATTATACCCCATAGCTGAAAAAGTCTGTATTTGAAAACCCACCATATCAAACTAGTCAAGATCATGTAGAAGTCAATGGAATATGTCCCTTTTACAATTTGATGATATCGTGATCTGCACTGGGCTTTGTCCGATAATCCAAAAAAATTGGGGTTTTTGGGGGATAACACAAAAAAATTGAGAGATTCAAGAATTAAATCTGAAAAATTAGTACAATTCGGGTTTTTCCTCTAGTTTGTTGAGTTTTTTCCCAACTCAACTTTTTGAGTTATTTTATTGATAAATAGGATAAAATCGTGGATGGGAATTTGGTCAAGCTGGTTTAATAAAAATATTAGATCATTTGAGTTTTTAATAAATAACCCCCTAAATCTTGCTACCATTATAACCAGTTATATTGCACGAAAACAGGATTATGAATTCACACATCTCTAAAGTTTTAAATTATATCTGTTTCAGTCTCCCGTGTTTTTGACTCCACTTACAAATACCCAGTTACCAAACACCTTTTACAGAGCAGTTATGCACAGAAGTGAGCTCCACTGTAATCCTAGAGGCTTTATTTATACTCTCCATTCAGGTATAACTAATCAAATACTACCCAATTCAAACTGAGATACATCCAAATGTTAAGTATTGCATTTTCTGGAAAAATTGCTGTAACTCCTTTAGCCCAACTAAATTTTAACATTTAGTACTCGGGAAAACAAAACCAAAATGAACCACAAAATGAAGCATCAACAAATAAATAACTTACATTTTAAAACAACAGATAATACAGATATACATCTGTTGTGCTCTTTTATTCAGTCAATGGCCTTTAATGTGATAAGTAATACATAAATGCAGCTGGACAACAGATTATTATAAACATGTTTTGCCTATATTGCCTATATTATGTGTGTTTGTGATATGGATCTTAGATAAGCTCCAGTAGGAGTAAGGCCTGATATAAATGTATCTATATATACGGATCAATATCTGTTGTTTGATTCCCACCATCCGCTGGAACACAAACTGGGTGTCATTAGAACTTTGCACAACAGGGCGGAAGTTGTGGCAACTGATACAGAGTCCAAAGACAAAGGGCAAAAACATCTCAGAGGAGCTTTGAAAGCGTGTGGCTACCCAGACTGGGCCTTTGTCAAAACAGCAGCAACCAAGCCCAACAGGAACACCAATAGAAATAACCGCCCGGAGACACATAGTAGGCGAAACATAGTCATCCCATATGTAGCTGGAGTGTCTGAGAAACTCCGGAGGATTTTTAACAAACACCGCGTCCCTGTGTTTTTCAAACTCTACAGGGCAAAATTCAGCTGTCTTTCTACACTTAAAAGACAAAGGACACTCCTTTGAAGATAACAAGGTCCAAATATTGGATAAAGAAGGCCACTGGTTTGAACAAGGCGTGAAAGAGGTGATTCATGTCAAGGTAGAGAAACCATCCCTAAACAGAGGCGGGGGTCTTTGACACCACCTGTCTGCTACATACAATGCTGTTCTAACATCTGTACCCCGGCGGTTTCAGAACACTTCACACGTCTATTCATGCAACTCTCACACCTCTTTCTAGGATTTGCATAACACATTGGATAATCCTATCACAGTAACTACACAGAATCTACATCTCTGTGAATTTCTTCAGATGTCACCTATTTGAAGAGTTACAATGTGCCATTGTGATTGGTTCCCACACCAGTCAGTTGAATTGAAGAAGCTGCTCAGATGAGTAGTGAAACGTCTTCATTGATTACTCAGCAAGTCCAGTTATTGTAACGGTCGGCACCCAACACCAGAACAAACACCAGGCACCCTGGTCTCGGCTCGTGCTTCACCAGTAGTGTGACCACCTTTGGGCCTCAGGAGGAGCCCTCGGCTTACTTGGATGCCACCTGGACTTAAACGAGAGGTGCAAGATGAGGGTTCTGGATAGGCTGAGGGGCACGACTGTAGAGCAAAGTTTTTGGACAGAAGGTCGTAGAACAAGGCATTAGGCAATAGAGTAGTCAATTCAGGCCGGGTCTGGGCAGGCAGTGTTCAAAGCGAGGTCAGGCAGGCAAGGGTCATAACCAGGAGATCAATCAGAGGGATACGGCAGAAGAGGTATTCGAAATTCAGGCAATGGATCAGGATAGAGAGGTCAGAATTGTCAGGAACAGGCAGGGGGTGACAACAGGTAGTCAGAACCAAATACAGAATCAGAATAGCAACAGCTAAAGGCACCAGGAACAACCTATAATGGGCAATAAGAAACTGTACAAAGGCCCTTTAAATTTTAAAATTTTTGCGCCATTGCGCGCTGACGTCATCACACCAGCGCACATGCGCCAATAAAAACAGCAGAGGCGCGTCGCGCGAGCCCTAACAGTTCTGCGCAGGAAGAAGAGGAAGCGGCGGACATCCCCGCCGAGTGGGGCGGCAGGTGTCCCTGCCGTCCCCCCACTAGGCCACCAGGGTAAGCCCTCATAGTTGTTTTTAGATTTACCTACACTAGATATACCATGACCTGGATGAATGAAAATCTTCATAGTCATACAGTAGATGCTGTATAATCTATGAACAGTTCTCCAGAATATTTCAATGCTATTTCAATTCATTTGTACTTTGGCACGGGGTCCACTAAACCAGTATAAACAGCAAGATAGGGACATTTTGGCTGCATCAAAATTGGCTAGGGAGAGCTGCAGTCAAAATATTTCTTAATTAGTCGTGATGCTTGTCTTCACAAAGCTGTACCAAAGTAGCTTCATATGTTTTTTGGTTATTTCTCTAAAGGATTTTAGTCCACATATGCATTTGTTTGATCTAAAAGGAGTAGAACTATGTTAACCAGCATACATACTAAAAATTAAGCAAAAAAATTTTGATTCATTATTCATTAGCTACTAACTGAGATAATATTAAGCAATAATAGCTGAAAGTGAAACAAATTATAATTCTCTTATACTAAATGAAGCAGAGAATGATTTTAGGGAGAGCCAGGAGAAACAAGCAGTATAAGTTCACATTTAAGAGATGATCTGCATTGGTACAACATTTCAACTGATTTCAACTTTTTCTTTGGGATTCTATTTTAAATTCTTACAAAGGGGAATTCAGGGATCTTTTATGCATATGCCAGACACAAATAAATGAGTACTAAGGGGTTCCATAATGTACCACTTACTTCCAATGCACAGCTGTTGTCTGCACTTTGGATTCTATAACTTGTGTGTTTAAATAACAACCAAGTTAGGTAGTGGGCATGCTGCATCGTAATGCACGCCATGCTCAATAACAATGCACACAGCATCATATGGCATCCATATGTGATGGAGGCAGGCAACAGCTGGGGACGCTGAAAATGGACCACTGGTAAATCTTCTTATGGTTGTTTTCACCAGGGAGACTTGGGTCTTTGTACTTAATTATGAAAGATAAAAAAAACCTTCCTAAAGATTGCTAGGCTCCAATATGGAGTAGAATGTAAACTGTGACATATTATTGTTCACAGTTATAAGTATTTTACTTCACATACCATATACAAATAACATTACATCAAATAAGTGCACTATATAAAAATTTAATAAAATGATGCCTATTAAACGCATTTTCAAAGTGAATAGTAAACTGTACAACTCATTGATGAATCTAATGGATTTTTCTGGCACTGTTTATCAATATATTGTTTGAAAGAAAGTTTAAAAACTTTGTAGTTTGACATGAAGTCTGTTTTTACCAAAAACTCTTTGTTAAAGGGTATCTGAACTTAAAATACTTAAAACACACAGTACCACTGAGTATCTATAATATTTTGAGTTGTAAATGTACTGGTAAAGCAGTGTGATTTATGATTTCCTTCCCAAAAATCTAAACGAATGGCTACCAGTTTTAATTCAAAAGCATTTTGTTTATATAACTCTATATCTTTAACAATGAAGATGCTATTACTTCTTTGTATTCCTCCTCCTGTTCATACCAGTCAGTCAAGAACGAACAGCAAATTACACTTTTTGAAAAATATATTCTTTCAGAGGTTAGAAAACCATGTATATGTGTGTATATATATATATATATATATATATATATATATATATATATATATATATATATAAATTGACTGTTAATTCAATAGTAAGTAATGAATTACAATGCAAGAGTGTGCTGATATTTTTGCCTGATGTCATGGTCCTGACTTAATTCTTTTGACATAAAAAAATAAGAATGACCTCAGTTTAATTGGTTCTGTCAGTCAATATATTTTTGTGGAACTGGGAAAAGAATGGAATTTCTTCATTGGAATGAAACCACATAAAATGGTTAATTTTTTTGTGATATTTTGCTATGCAAATATATTTTCCCAGCAAAAGTAAGCTGTAATATTTCCCAGGGTTTTAAAAGAATTCTAACCAAATTAGGCTAGACTGTATAAATGATAATATTAAATCACAAATGCAACCATACATGGGTAGAACTTGACAACCAGTTTAGTAATACTTGATCATCTTAGCTTACAAACATTGTTGTAACAGTCATAATTCTATATTTTTGCTTTCGTTCCATGGGTGTCCAAAGGCTGTGCCCCCCCCTTAGTGTAGTAATTGTATTTACAAAATTAGCTGTGAACCAAATTCCATTAAGTTTACAAAGGAATCACACACCCTGGCCTCTATTCCTGTACCCATCTTGTGCTCAGCATATACTGAGGGATCAGCATCCTCCAATCACTTAACATAAAAAGACTTGCACAACATGGAGATTCCAAGCCTATAATCTGTGCTAAGTGAAACAAGTCAGATTTTTTTATACACAAACTATTAAAGGTAGTTTTTACTAATCAAGTTTGGCAAAAGCTGCCCTAAATAGTACAACATTAGACCAGGTCCCCCCAATTCTTACCAAGTTTACATTTACAGTATACATGAAAACATTTTTGTGTAAGCCATTAATCTATGATAGCAAATACATATTTATCCCAAATATCAATCGTTTGGCTCTTTTGCGTCGACCCCAAGGGAGGACTACACTACACCCATGTTAAGAGGGGCTGTGGAAACTCTTCTAACTGTATGATTGTCTGTGTATATGTTAAGGGTATACAGTAACATGGTGTAATAACCATTCAATCAAGCTCTGAAGCAATTGCACAAAATCAATCAGGCAAAACATGAAAAAAATCAGAAAGACTAATCACTTCTTTTGATGCACGTGTGTGGTAATTACATGGTCCAAAACTAAACATGCTTTGCAGACTCTCAAATAATGATCTAGTGGCAGGTTGTTCTGTTCCACCACTGGAATATGGCCATAAACATCTGTCACTAAATAGCTTTACTGTCTAATCAATCCTCGCATAAGAAGATCCATTGGACATGCCCCAACTTGGTTCATATGTGGACCAGATACAGTTAACACTGACATTATACTAGGAGGCCAAAATTGTTTAACTTTTTATCATACATGTAATTTGTCAGAAAATAAAAATGTCATTTAATTAAAGGTTAATACACATATGCATGAAGTAAAGAAGCACAATGGCACACAAGGCATGTAGTTACAAGGCAAGCCCTTGCAAACATTTTTACTGCGGAAGTGCAACGTTTCGGGGCTCTGCCCCTTTGTCAAGCATAGTGAATAAAGGTGTAAAGGTAGATTAAAGTGATTGGGTAACACTCTGTCAATAGGCTCAACTGCATAAAAGTCAAAGTAGGTAGCAGGAAGAAGTCAGCACCACCAATCACAGCCATATAGTACAATGAGTACCTTTAATGAATGGTATTTTTCATTCAAGTGACTGTGTCCAAGCTCTACTGCACTTGTGGTTGTAAATGACATGTTCTCAGTTGGAACTCTCTCTGATGAATTCTCCATGATGACTTTCTCCAGAAGCAATGTCATCACAAGAACTATGCATAAGGAATGTGTGTGTGTTTTTTTTTTTTTAATAGGGGATCAGCAACAAAAAATCCCATTAAAAAAATATGCAATGCCAAACATCAATTGTAGTGGTGTAAAGGTCCCTGCCATCAGACTCTAGAGCAGTCAAAATACATCCTATGGAGTAATAAATGGCATTTCACCATCTGACAAGCTGACAGAAATGTTTGTGTTTGGTATTGGCCTTAATGCATAATGCTGATGGTAACATTTGGTGAAGGATAAATATTGGTCTGGGATTGTTTTCCATGGTTTCCCTGGTTCCTTTAAACTGCCACTCTCCCTCCTTTCTTTTTTCTTGTCTCCCCTCTTTATTTTTTATTTTTTTTGTCTAAAATTCCATTGATAGACACCTTAAGACTACAGAATAGAATGACATTCCTGACAATTCCATGCTTCTTAATTTGGCAACAGTTTGAGCAGCATTTCATAGAAAACTTTCACTATCGTTCATTTCTGTGAAACTTCGTTAAGACACTTTCGCTTAGGTCAATTTGAATAGGCTGGGTATATATAGGTCATATATATGTCTTTATTAGTGATGTTGTTGAAAATGCTTGAAGTGGCCACTTATTATTAAAAATGTCCAAGTAAGCAAAATAAAGACAAAAGAGATCCTCTATTGTCCTAGACATGAGCCCACCCTAAAACAAAAATAGCATTCTCATCAAATGGTTAAAAAAATTATAAAATATATATTTAACAGTAACACCAGTGTTTTTTCTTTTTTTATGACTTTTCAGCATACAGGATATAATGTCACTGACATAAGATTGAGAAGGATGTAGGATCTTATCAGTGTACCAGGTATAACCTGGCAAATCAGGTTGTGAGGGTGACATAATGGAAAATTTGCACTTGGCAATTTGCAACGATCATTTGCCTGAGCAAAAATTCACCTTGCGAAATAGCGCGGAAATTCATTAGCGATGAACTCTTTCTCTAGCAAATTTTCCTCTACACCTGAAGTAAAGTACTCCCTGCGGATTGTATTTCTGGTGAATTTTTGCTAGTGACGGCCACTTCACCCTTTAGTAAATTTACCCCATAATCTCAACCTAACTATGAGATGGATTTAATATATGTGGCTATACTTTGTTTCACAGGGGCAGAGTCAAAAGAAAAAGAGGGGGGTATGTCTGTTTGTTAAGCAGGATTTAAAAGCTAGTGTAAAGGAAGAAGTGATGTTAGAAAACGAGGGGGCTGAAAGCTTATGGGTGGCGCTTTTCACTAAATGTAAAGAGTCCAGCAAATTAATTGTAGGAGTATGCCATAGACTCCCTAATGTAAGTGAAGAGAAGGAGGCTAAGCTACTGATGCAAATAGAAAAGGCTGATAGTTTGGCTAATTAATGATAATGGGGGATTTTAATTAGCCAGATATTGACTAGTGCACAAGTACTGCCAGGACAGTTAGGGGCAGATTTACATAGGGTCGAATATCGAGGGTTAATTAACTGGCTACAGGATTGGGTACAGAAGTTGGTTGTTAATGGTACTTTCTCTATTTGGAGTATTATCTATTAGTGGGGTCCTTCTGGGCTCTGTATTGGGCCCACTTTTATTTAACTTGTTCATTAATGACTTAGGGGAAGGCATTGTAAGTAATGCATCAGTGTTTGCAGGTGACTATGTAGCCCAATTATTTTCATCCAAGATGCAACATCCTTGCAGCAGGATCTTAACAAACTAGGAGGCTAAGATTCAGATGAGATTCAGGGGGTCGTATACTAAAATCCAAATTTGTCTTATTGTCCCAATCAAAAACACGAAAAAAAATTGAGTGAAAACCTGAATCATATGATTTTTTCAGCTTTTCACCCGAAAGGCTAGTTCTGAGATGGTGGATTTTCAGAATTTAGGCTTTTTGCCGCATCAGGGTATGATAAAAAAAAGATTAAAGTTTTTTTCCCTTGAAAAATTCAAGTTTTGCCCCAAAATGCCCAACCAAAAAAAATTGAGGTTTAATAAATAACCCCCTCAATGAAAAAGGACCTTGGATTCCTTGCACCTTCTCCTCCATCTTGGACCAGCAACAGCACAAACCCTCGCTATCACCTTCTGATATGTCTCCATCCTCACCAACGCAGCTCCTGCATCAGCCCAACAGCTAAAATAGATGCTAAATGAGCTACAGACAATGCTCCAGGGTGAAATTAAACAGCTCACATCCAATCTCAGATGCAAAATACATTGTGCACGGCCTACATAGAGAAATTGGGAGAATTCGCAGAAGACCATAACAACCTACTTCTGCACTAAGGTACAAAGTGAACTTCAGTTAATTCACAATAAGGTTAATGATCTTGAGGACAGACCTATGATTGCAGGCATTCCTGAGTCAGTCCAGGCCTCAGAATTAGAGACCTACATGTCAGAACTACTTAAAGCAATTATGATGGACTTACATGCACTGGAATTCACAATAGACCACATCGATAAAATACCCAAGCCAAGGACGGCACCAGATAAAGCCCCTAGGGATGTTGTATGTTTGCTATTTTACAAAACGAATGAAAAACTATTGGGCTCCTTTAGAAAAACAGCTTGAAATCTAGACCATTCTAGGGCCACACTTCTTGAACATAAGACCAATCAAGGGATCACCACCCAACTCTGCCATAACAACATACCATACCACTGGGGATACCAAGTGAAACCCAATATACTTTAATCTTTAAGAGCAGACTTTAAAGGGATCCTGTCATCGGAAAACATGTTTTTTTCAAAACACATCAGTTAATAGTGCTACTCCAGCAGAATTCTGCACTGAAATCCATTTCTCAAAAGAGCAAACAGATTTTTTTATATTCAATTTCGAAATCTGACATGGGGCTAGACATTTTGTCAATTTCCCAGCTGCCCCCAGTCATGTGACTTGTGCCTGCACTTTAGGAGAGAAATGCTTTCTGGCAGGCTGCTGTTTTTCCTTCTCAATGTAACTGAATGTGTCTCAGTGGGACATGGGTTTTTACTATTGAGTGTTGTTAAATCTACCAGGCAGCTGTTATCTTGTGTTAGGGAGCTGCTATCTGGTTACCTTCCCATTGTTCTTTTGTTTGGCTACTGGCGGGAAAAAGGGAGGGGTGATATCACTCTAACTTGCAGTACAGCAGTAAAGAGTGATTGAAGTTTATCAGAGCACAAGTCACATGACTTGGGGCAGCTGGGAAATTGACAATATGTCTAGCCCCATGTCAGATTTTAAAATTGAATATAAAAAAATCTGTTTGCCCTTTTGAGAAATGGATTTCAGTACAGAATTCTGCTGGAGCAGCACTATTAACTGATGCATTTTGAAAAAAAATTTTTTCCCATGACAGTATCCCTTTAAATAAACAATTATGAATACAATTAAACAGTACTTCTTCAAAAACTCACTACCCACAACAGACCCTCAAACCCTTTGGCTAGCCCATAAAGCTGTCATATGTGGATACTTAATC
Source organism: Xenopus laevis (assembly GCF_017654675.1). Classification (NCBI taxonomy): domain Eukaryota; kingdom Metazoa; phylum Chordata; class Amphibia; order Anura; family Pipidae; genus Xenopus; species Xenopus laevis. The sequence continues at coordinate 73,130,931 of NC_054377.1, forward strand.
TCTCTAGCAAAAAAGATAAAAAAAACTTACAATATACCCAATTTGAATAAAACCTTATAAAATTAGAAAAGAAAACCCAGCACAGCCCTCTTCTGCAATACAACAAAAGATAGAAGTCTATCTAGTTGTTATAGTATATAACCCTAGTAAGCAGACCGAGTTCATATTGGTAGACTAGAATAGTATTAGTAATGGACACAAACATAAAACATTTGTACATTATAAATTGATATAGTGTGCATGTTTAGAGAGCAATTTGAAAAATTGAGAAGTCCTTGAATAAAAATGTGTGGGTGATGTTGTTTTTGGACAAAAATAAATTAACATGGTTGTCTTGTGGGTTGTGGGCATTTATTTTGCAAGGCCAAACAAATCTGAAATAGTGAACTTGGAGCGTTTAAGCACCTGCAGCATGGGGGGCAAAGGCAGTCCAAAGAATTCTCCAGAACAGCAACTTTTTATAGCATTGTTATGTCTGGGTGTGGTGTTTAACTAATAACCTTTGATTGGTTGAGATGAGCCAATAGAAGATGTTCATAGAAATTGTAGGCAGAGTTGACCTTTAGAGGATAACTGGAAGTTATTTTTTGCATCAAAAAATGAAAAATTATGAACTTCATGTATCTTGTACGTAACAAATTCTAGACGTGGGTAGAATATCACCTGTTCAGTTGTGGCATGATTTGGTTGATACCAACAGTTTTTGGTAAAAACCTGAAACAATGATAACACAGTTACACCAAATTGACAGTTTCTCACATTCACTTAATTCTACAGTATATCACAATGAATTGAATTCGGTAAAATTACGCATTAATTTTCTGTGGCAAAGACATCTTTAATTTATTGAATATTTAGTGCATTGAATTTAATCTGACATTGTTTCTGTGTTACTTTTAAAAGCAGTAGCACTCCTGCAATAAGAGGCCAGGGCCACAGTAAAGAAAAGTATTGCCTGTTCTTCCCTTTCGGGCAGCAGAGACTACCAATAAATTTAGAGTGCATTCTGCTTTAGCTCAATGAGGATGTTTCATCTGCTTTGGCTGCTACTGAAATAAAGGTTAAACTCTTGATCCTTGTCTGTGTTGCTGCCTAATTTCACAAGGGTCGGGAGTTTAACCTTTATTGCAGTAGCAGCCAAAGCAAATGCAAGAACCTTCATTCAGTTCAGCTATGGCAAAGCGCATTCCAAATGTACCAGCAGCCTCTGCAGCTCACAAGGGAAGAACAAGCAACTAGTTTGTAAGACATTTTATCAAACAAACTACAGGTACACCGAGCAATACTGTTAAGAGGAGGGGAAGAAACTCAGAAGAGGATAAAGGAAGCATACAGAATGAAAGGCAAAGCAAATGGGAAGGAATAGAGAAGTTAATGAATATTAGGAAGTGTGGATTTTTTTAGGAAAAGCAGGAAGGGAAAAAAAGAGTGTGGTAATTAAGAGTTAAAACAGCTGATAGAAAAAGAGTAAGGTAAGTTAAAGGTGGCAGTTACAGTAATATCATTGTAATGCAGTTGGAGGTTATTACTGTGTTACACAGGCTGCTTTTCTTAGCTAGGTTGAAATAAGACATACCCATCAAATTCAACCTTTTATATCTACATATAACCTTCCTCGCTGCTAGTTGATCCAGAGGAAGGCAAAAAAAGTTCTGAGATGGCAAATACCAAGCAGAGTCTGCTTATGTTCTGCTATGTGTTTTAGAGACATTCTACAAAAAACGGTGCTGCTTTTATGTATGTCTATATGTGCGTGGCACATTTAAAATTAAGTTGGCACTGAATTTATATAATGCATAAAGCAAATGTCATTTTTAAAAGTAGAAAAAAATATATCTATGTTTGATCTTGTGGGTGTGGTTTAAAGAGGTGTGACTAAAGTGCAGCTGTGGCCTAGGAATATTTTTGTGTCTCGTACCACGCTGGCTGTCCCTGGATTCACTTATAAAATCTGGTAATCTTACACCAGTATTCTAAGGCAATTTGACAATTATTTATTGTGGCTTTTTAAATATTTGCATTTTTAGAATTTTAACTTCTATCTTGCTTCTACAGCGTAATTACCCTAGCAAACAGGCAGGAGTTTTGAAGTTCGAATGGGAGATAAACAGGTGATGATGTAAAAAGAAAGATAAAAATAAGTGAAAAATAACTAATGGATAATTAGAAAGTGTTTACCTATAGCATACTAAAAGTTGATTTAAAGCTAAACATCCTCACATTTTTACAGTGCACTGGAGTATTACAGCAGGAGTATTACAGCAAATCATGAGTATACCAGATTACTAAATTAACTAATTAACCAATTTAACTAGCTAGGTTAGCACCCTTTCTAATTAATGCAGCTAGATTGAATAGGTAATTAAAATTTATGTGTGAAGGGGTATAAGAAAATGTTTAAATGCTTACCCCTGCAAATTAATATAGTTGCAGATATATATTTAAAGAATTATTGTAATCTATTTTCTATACGACCATAATGAAGAAATTAGACTTTTACAATAAATCTCAGAGCTGTGAGCAAGACATAAAGCCAGAGAAGCCTTGGGACACAACCAGTGATTTTGTACTGAATAGAAGAGAATTTTTAAATAGCAAAGCACATCGAGAGGGGCTGTTTGATGACAATTTGTGCAGCTGTGTTATGAAAAATCCAAATTGAAACAAAGTAATGTTTAAATTAACAATACAAACTGTCTTCAAACAATGAAAACAGTAAAGCAATTATAGATCTTATTTGAGAAGCAAGTAGGTAATTGTAAATATCTTAAGAAGAATTGGAAATTGCTGCTGTCAGAGATAACACCACCCTAAGGAGGAACACATTTAAGATTTGCATATCGTTTCTAAGAATCCAAATTTGCTAGCAATATCGGGGTTTTTTTTTCCTGTAATGTGAGGCAAATGCTGACATTTACCCAGAATTCTTTCTATTAGGAAGCAGATAATTAACTGTGGTATTAAAGGCATCATCATGCACATAAGCTAAAGAATATTAATATTTATGTTGAAAGTTCTATGCAATTCCCTGTGGTGGTATTATTATGAGATAAACATATCATTATGAAATATTTAGACTAAAAGTCTCACTGCTTTCATATGCAAGATATTGATTGGCAGCTCTTAACAAGAGTTTTCTCCCAAACATGGTCTTGCACAGCACATCCTTTTACACCATAATCCCAAATCACAGTCAGGTCCCAAAACACAAGATTAATGTGTGTAAGAGCAGACCTCTTATGCTTCCAGTATGAAGTACTCTTTGCTAATTTCTCTTTAAGACACCAGCTTAATTGCATTTTAAACAAATGGGCTGCTTTGCTGGCCAACTTTTAAATGAGATAACAGCAATGTTCACTCTCCAGCAGTGATGAGTGCCATGCAGTAGATTTCAGAACTCTGCTCAATAACAGGTTTAATCTCACACCAGCAGATTTACTGCAGAATAAACTGCCACTGAGCTCATAATTAGTAAAAAAAAAAACACAAAAAAAAAAAACAACAACAACAACAAAATATTCAACCTACTAAATATTATTTTCCAAACAGCAGGCTTTGTTTTAATGCACAATGTTAGCTCTGCTCTTTGTGTGTTTTATTGATTTTATGTGTGATATTGGGAATTCATGCTATGATTTAAGATAATGTATTTTATTGATCACATCAGCTGTTATTTAGCTATCTAGAAACAAAATGATGCTATCATTCAACAGAATATTGGAAACACTGAGATGGTAGATGAAAGTACTTTTGCTAATGTTCATAATATTTTTCAAAATGTTCATTTGCTTTGCAGAAAATAGCTATCGAAGCCTCCATGCCAGCAGATACTGTCTTGTATGAGTCTGATAGGAATTTGTGTTCAAAAACAGACCCACTGGGCAAAGACTTGCAAATGTAGAGAAAACTGACATGAGCAGCCCGTGGTCCAACATTAGATACATTGTATTTATAATATTCCTAACTGGGTTTTAGCAATACATGTCTAATGCGTGCAAATGAAGATTGGTCATAACTGCATTCTCACTGCAAACACAGTTCCGTTCTGAATCGTTTTGCAAATGTACATGTTTAAACTCTTGCTTTTTACACTGAAAATGTATTTTCCCTTTAACTAAAAGAGCAGAGGACCTCAGTCTTTTTTACAGGGTGTCATATGTTTTGGAGAAAACAGTTTTGCTTATACTTGAAAAAGGAAGAGCAAAAATCTCTATGAACTCTCTATATTGCTATATGGTTACATATTACCCTAATTTTGTGGAAACTGAATATTAACTGTTCATAATTATTGCCAACGTATTTGTTAGTCAGACGCAAACAACATGGGATTTTTCAGCATGGGATTTTTAGATTGCTGCTGATTAATAATTTAATTTAGAAATAGTAAAAAGTATTTTTTTTTCTGAGTGTAATTTCCTGTGTTAAGCATTTGCTTTGTTTTGACGAACACAGGAATAAGACATTTCAGAGAATAAGGGGTGGGGAGGGAAGAGGTTAACTAATTGCTAAATAACTGCTGTGACAATTTAATACATGGTAAGCAAGCGGGACAGTGAACATTGCTAACTAGCATACCTGCAAGAATTGTTACTCAAACATGGGTTAATGGGTGCATTTACTTAATGCAAAGTAAAAAGTTATGTGGAGGCTTTAAATATTATCAGACATATTAATTTTACAGCTTTTCCATTGTGTGCTAGTTTAGTATATAAATATATATAGTGTGACACTGTCAGTTTAACTGATAACAATCGTTATTGCAACTAAATAAACAATTAAATGTGATATGCATGGCAACACATACAGTGATGTCTATATATATATATATATCTATATATCTATATATCTATATATATATATATTATATATATATATATAGATATATAGATATATATAGACATATATATATATATATATATATATATATATATATATATATATATATATATATATATATATATATAGAGAGAGAGAGAGAGAGAGAGAGAGAGACAGCACTGTATGTGTTCCCATGCATATCACATTTAGATGTTTATTTAGTTGCAATAACGATTGTTATCAGTTAATTTGACAGTGTCAGTTAATAAGGGTAAAAGCTGGGGAATTACCCCAGGACCTTGAAAATAGGGGAACTTTCTTTCTCCAAAAGCACAGGCAGAAATATTAATAAAGTAATAGGGCAATGGCCTAAACATAGATATAAAGATATGGGAACTGGGTCTAGGCTTGTACAGCTACAAAAGGAATATAATATTATGGCTGTAAGAAGAGTATATATTATTCCCCCAATGAGCAGCCAACAAGAAGAATCAAATAGAATTATGAATAAATGAATATGTGTAAATCATGAATTATACTGAACTTGGAAACGATTTGGTCATAAGGGTCAAATAAGGTATTCCCCTTGAAAATCATGCTGCATTAAATCTAAAATTGGATATTCATGTTTGGGCACAACTGACATCTGATGGCATTATTTGTATTAAAAATACACCACTTTCAGCTTACCAGCACTTTAACATCATGTGACAATGACAATGACCAGATCATTTTAGCACTCTAACAGCAGACTTTCAAAACTCTACCAATCTATCTGAGGATCGGTTGTTATGGGCTACTAGATCTGGTGCAAAGTTTAATTTATGAACAAATAATTCAGATTCATTAGACTGAATAATAAGAATTCAACCCAATCAGATCCTGTATCCTGGATTTGAATCCTGGATTTGCTGAATTCTTAATTATAATGCAAAGCAAAATGAGGGTGCATAGTGGATCTAAACTGCATAGAACACATTGGGCCACATTCAAACTCATGGATGAGATTCAATTTGAGAAGAAAAAACTTTTCTCCAAATCCAGTTCCAGTTTTTTTTCCCATAGACTTCAATAGAGTTTTCATGTGATAAACAGTGAGCTTTCTGAATTGAATTGCATTTCAATTGAATCTTATCCATAACTTCACGTGATAAAACTTTTTCTCATTGAATTCAATCAGGCCAATTGTTTTTTATTTAACTGGTAGTGGTGGAATTGTTTGAACATGAATATGAACAAGGTATATATATATACTGTATAAAGTGTATACAAATCAGTTACAGTAGTTAATATTTTTTTCTTGAAATCAAAGGTGTTTGAGCCTAACCTGCACGTGAAACTAATTTTGCCCCTTTAATGTTTTTTATTGTTCAAACAGTTTACTTAAATTATATCAGCTACTGTCCCATGTGTTTCACTTAATCTTTAATGCTAAATATGCATGAGAGGCACAGTTTTCTTCCTGGTATGTGACAGAATGGAAAGTTTCTCGCAATGCAAATTCAGTGTGGTTGTGCGAGGACAACAGATGGCAAGAGTAACATTATGCTGGGAGAACAAATTTTAGAAAGCTTACGCACAGAGTACAACTGTAAATGTTAATAGTCTAGCAATAATTGAAAATCCATACGGAGTTATGATATTTTTTTCTATGTTTCAGTGCTGGTATTTGATTATTTTTTATTTTTTTGTCAAAAGTTTCAAGTTGTTGATTGATTCTTTGAATATGCAGTGTAGGGTTTATACAGCAGACTACAATGCTTCCCTTTTTTTACTTCTTACATAACCATGCAAATCCTCATTTATGTTACTGAATATGTGCATCAGATTAGTCCCTTTTACAAGCTAAAACACAAAGGTTTATTTAAGTGCAGAGCAATAATGGTTGATTTTACAATGCAAAATGTTTTCACAGTTTGGTTTGCCTGCCTTAGCTCTGTAAAACTAAATTTAGCGAGCTGGGATTATTTTCTCATTTATGAAAAAAGGTTCTAGAGGAACATGTTTTAAAACTTAAAATGGGTGATTCAATACCCATAAAATGTGTGTCAGGAAAGTGTTAACAAATAGACACATTGATATATAAGTTCTTCAGACTTTTGTTTTAAACACCTTCATTTTGATGGGGGTCAGTGCAGCTCAGCAGCAGTGCTAGGTACCAACACCCATCCAAATCTGGTGTAATGATCCTACAGTAGATGAACTCAGTGAATAGCAGCCCCAATGATGCTACAACCACCTTACTTCTGAGTATGTCAATCATTTCAAGAGCTCTGCAGAACAGTGAACACACAAAAATAAACCTCAGTGGTAATGTCCAGTGAACACTCACCAGTAGACATGTTGGGTTTGAGTGCCAAGCCATCAACCTAGAGCCAAGGAGAGCAAAAAAAGATCCCTATGAAAATATGATTTGGCACTCCAAAACATATTACTCGCAGACAAAAAATATGTAAAAAATCTAAGAATTTTTATCCACTTGTGTACATGTCCATAATAAGTCTTTTGCATGTCATGCCATGAGGCACTTAATCATAGCCTTTTCTCTAACAGTGGCCTTTAAAGTTGGATAGCATGAAAGAAACTGTGTCAAAGCATGTCTGGAGCTTGCAAACAAGCATGAGAACAATCAATTTGCAATGTGGAAAATGTTTAGTGGTAAGGCGAGACTGAAATAGAGATTTATTGCTGATAATCGGTGGTGCTATATGAAAATTGGGGTGCATCATTGTGTTATTTTGAATAAAATGGAGAATGTGTCTTAAAGAATGGGCCAAAGGAAGTTAATACTGACAAAAGCATGAATCCATAAACATTTGTTGGTTGCATGGCATAATAAAAGCATGTGACACCTTCATTATATTGTGAAAATAAAAAGTAAAAAACACAATTAAATTCATTTTTATTCCAGGTTGTAACAAAATGTGGAAACGTTCATGGGAATAAATATATAAATATGTAGAGCATTAAAAATGAAAATATGATTTGATCAATTTTATGTCCACATAGGAAGCATTTATTATTACCACATATTTATACAATATTGCCAAAAATGCTCTCTAATGTCTCTAAATGCAGAGAAAAAATTCATTTTTCCCAAATTCTCAGTGCATCATTAATTTGTACAGCATTAAAATGATTACAAACACATTTAATCAATAATAAAATAAAAATATTTACAACAGAGAAGTCTGTACAAAACCTTTGTAAGTAAAGTTGAAGCACAACTCTCTGCTCATTTTATAAGATTAAACATACACACCAACCACATTGTATGTGCGTGGGGTCCAAACAAATCAGCTTTCTAATTTTCATTGCCTATTGCATGGTACATCACATCATGTCATTCCATTGACTTGACTAGTATGACCAAATTACATTTGTTGTCATGTTGGGTAGTCCAGTGGTTGAATCAGCTCACATGTAGCCAGTTTTGGTGTGTATGTATATGTTTAAACTCTATAATTATATATTCTGCATTTTACAGAAAGTTTTTTTTGTGCTTTTAAATTATGGCAATTGATTAGAGGTTTAGAAATGTAATTTTGTATAAACAAGATGTATTTGTATAAAGCTGAAGTATTAGCAAGCTCCAAAATCATACTATTAATTCACAACAAAGTTTTTTTCAATTAGGCTTATTCAGGAAGCAATCAAGACAGAAATATTTGGACACTATACAAAGTGCATTTCATTGGAGAACCATTTTCCTCTGCTTTTAATGATGCAAATTGATTGGAGGCTGAGAAATTAAGTTTTGACTGCAAACAGAACCTTTGTGAATATGATTGTGTTTTATAGTAGAAACATACAATTCTGCAGACTTAGATAATAGAATTAGGAAATACAATTTCATTGCATTTTAAGATAATTGGCAATGTAATATTTGCCAGTGGTTTAAATCATTGCTTTATACATTTCCCAAAATAAATTGCAAAACAAAACCAAATAAAAATTAGGTGTGTTCCCTTAGATTACAGTAAATATAAGTATGAGACACATTACGTAGGCACAGTTAGCTAGGTAGATAGATAGCTTTTTATTTGTGAGTAAAAGAACAACCAGTTATCCTTATAACATACTGCAATCTATATTTAACCAACTATCTGTATAGTAAAAGTGACTGACTCATATGGGTCAATTTACAAAGAGGACACAGTGCATATAGGCACTGCAGTACTGCTCCAGATTTGCTTTGTGTGAGTCACTTACTAAACCTGCAGTCAGCATTGACTTGTTTAATTTTATAAATAGAGTGTTAGCTGCTGTGTTTACTAGGACTGCACAAGACAATGTAAATTTCAGTCAGCAAGGAAAGAATTCTAGTGGTTAGTAGGGAGATCAGTAAAATTACCACCTATACATTGGAGCAGTAGAATGACCAATGTGACTGAGTACAACACTGCTACTAGACATGCAAAACATGCTAAAGGTGCAGGAGCATTCTAATGTTTTATAACTCATTATTTTGTAAGATTATTTTATATGTTAAATACACTGACTGTTTAATATGGGACTTGGTGTACATCCATCTTGTTTATATTAGCTTGCAGAATGAGAAGAGCTGTAATTAATTGTGCTCTGCCTGACCATCAAAATATCTTGTATGACATTGCTTTCACTGACATTTGTTCAGTAGAATGAAATACTGTATGATGATTCTGAAACAAAACTGAAAAAGAAAATCTTCTTCTTTATAAAGACCTGAGGTCTAATTTGTTACTATTGTACAATGATTGATCCAAGACACAAAAGGTATAGGTTATATTATTCAGAATGCTTGGGATTTGGGGTTTCTGTACAAGATATAGTTCTGTAATTAGAAAATCCATACATGCCTGCGAAAAATTATACAAACATTAATTAAACCAAAAAATATTGTTTTGCCACCAATATGGATTCATGTAGGTTTTATAATTACAGGAAAAAAATCACCAAATTTTTTAAAAGAATTAGAATTATTTCCTCTATGGGACTCTATATCTACTCTTTTGCCTTCCTATAATTCAGTGCTTTCTGAATTATGGGTTACCTTGTTATTGCAAGTGTGGCACACTTTACCTTGCACAGTGAAATTAAGTTTGTTCATCTCTACTTTCACATGTCATTTAAGTTTTCCATCTCAATAGTTTCTTTGTTGATGATGGGCTTAACACTAATTATTTTTTTCTTTGAAGGCAATACAAGATAAAGAAACATAATCCTTTTGAGCATTACTCTTTTCTATTATTAATCCCTTTACTAAACAAATTAAAATTTGCCTCTTGATGTTTAACAATGAATAACTCTTGACCTTTAAACTACAAATTATTTTTTCGACATGTTCCTTACTGGAAAATGGATGGGCGTAATACTGTATATGTCTCCAGGCTAGAGGGACTGTACCTATGACGCTATACACTGCAGTGAAAATTCTAAAAAAACAACTTATCGGTCTCCTTATTTGGACTTCCTTTTCAGCAAGGTCAAAGAAATTATTAATATAGACCCTTGAAAATGTTTTAATTACTGGGCTTTTTAATTCTTTGTGGATATTATTGCTTTAGCGTTAAGTACATTTCAAGCATGTTCTAAGCAGTAGTCTGCTATTTATTTTTGGCAGCGTGTAAATACAAAGAACAATGCATTCTGTTCTTAATTTATAGTACACTATTCCCAAACTTCCTATGTTTTTTATACACTGGTACACTGGAATGGTTTTGTTTTTTAAGGACAAGCGACATTATAAATAATGCTTTCCGGTCTTAATCTCTGGAACTAAAATAAATTGGCAAACTTTCTAATCATTTAATTCATGTGATTAAATGTATTGTGAGTGAAATGACAAGTCATTTTAATATATCAAACCTGTGCTAAGAATTGATGTATTTTCATGTCAAAGTAAATGTATTATGTTAAATATTTTATCATACTAAAAAAATTATATGAATGTAGTGCACTATATTCACAGTGAGAAAGTCTTTCCCATCCCTTAATAAGAATCTGTAAAATGCAGAGGGTATTTTTTATTTGACTGACAAATAGAAGAGACAATAGCTTTATACCAGAAAATTGTTTTAGAACAGAATTAGTAATTAAAACTTACAATTTATTTTTCCGTTTAGTGTATGGTTTTTTACACAACATTTTTAAACAATTTAATTAAACTGTTGAAAGTATGATGGTCAGAAATAACCTTCAACAATTGGGGAGGCCCATTTATCATTATTTATTATTGGTATTAAATCTTATGAAATCATGAATAAACCCATTGTCTCTAAAACTATGAATGTCATGTATGTCATTTAAAGATCTGAATTTTAAAATTACAAACAAAATGGCTATAAAAAAAAAAGGTCTAATAGGATCAGCACAGCTCCCATTGACTTCTATGGGACATTGACAATGCTTGAGAGTTTTTCAGGGTTTTTGCACTTCATAAATTTGAATTTTTAGAATTTTAGAGAATGTTTTAGAGAAAAAATTATATTTGCCAAAGAAATAGAAATTGTAATTCTAGTAAATAGGCCCCTTAGTATTATACAAACTAAATAACATTAGTCAAAGGCGTTAGTTGTAGATCAGTCAGAACTTCTAATCTCACATGCATATTTGAGGTTATTTTCATAAGCTATGTATGGATGTTACCTACAGGAAAAAGAGAGGCTTTAATTAAAAGTATATAAATCAACATATAACTGTGTATGTAGTAGGGCAGCACTACTTTGGAATGAAAAAAAGTTTTTTTGTAGTTTATTTGTAGAGAGACATACACGTGCAGAAATAAATTTGAAGAAACATAGTGGGTAGAGAGACAAGAAATAAAAAATACATGTAAAAAGAATGAAAGACAAGAGTAAATGAACAGATGGAACAGGCATCTAAGTTTGTATGAAAAAGAGAAGATTGAAGTAGCTAGCAAATAAAGGGAAACGTTTAAAGAGATCTTGTCATGGAAAAACAGGGTTTTTTTTCAAAATGCATCAATTAATAGTGCTACTCCAGCAGACTTCTGCACTAAAATCCATCTTTCAAAACAGCAAACTGATTTTTTTTTATATTTAATTATGAAATCTGACATGGGGCTAGACATTTTTTCAGTCAGTTTCCCAGATGCCCCCAATCATGTGACTTGTTCTCTGATAAACCTCAGTCACTCTTTACTGCTGCACTGCAGGTTAGAGGGATATACCCCCCTCCCTTTCCCCCAGCAGCCCATCATCAGAACAATGGGATGGTAACCCTGGTAGATAAAAGAACAGCACTCAGTACTAAAAATCCATGTCCCACTGTGACCCCATTCAGTTACATTGAGTAGGAAAAACAATAGCCTGTCACAAAGCAGTTCCAAAGTGCAGCAATGGCTTCTTCTGAAAGCACGTGACTAGGCAAAATGACTTGAGATGGCTGCCTACACACCAATATTACAACTAGAAAAAGCTTTTGTTTATATACTTGCCTGCCCTGCTCCTCCTTCTCCTTATCAGAAGGAAAATGATGGGTTTATATATTTATATATATATAAATGCTTTAATAAAAAAAACATAATATTTCATGTTTAATTTGAAATGGACTTTTATTAAACAGCTTGTTGTCAGGTCTGCTTTAACCTGGATAAATTGCATTATGTCACTTTAAGGGATTATAACAAATCTGTTAATAAAACTCAATGTTCAAATATATCATACAAAATGTTCTCATACTGTATAAAACACATTTTCTTTTAGTTTTCTATAGCCCTGATTACAGTAGAGTACTTTTTTTCATTCTTTTTCCCTAATATGCGATCCTCGCAGCTGATTGTTGCTTGTAGAGCTCTCTGTTATAGAAAATTAGCATTGCATTGTTTTGTGCATCTACTTGTAATGAGTGTGTTCATTTTGGAAGACTAAAAAATCACTTGTAGTTCCTGTCTCAAATCATTTCACCCCAAGAGCAGCAAAATATTTTGCTGTGTTGCAAAATGTTTTGCCTTCCTTGCAATCTTAATCTTGCTTTTTATTTTGTAAAGCATTAGCAACATGTTTTGTGAATACAGAAGTTTTGAATATTTCAGCTTTGAATGATTCGGTTTCTAAGACAAATACTCGATAATTCTGGCATGTGTTACTATGTATGCTCTGATACAAATATCATGTTCTATACACACAAAGCTACAGTATGTAAAAAACTAACTGATTAACTGATTCAGAACGTAATGCTTATATTTAATAGTAGACTCAGCTTATCACAAGAATTAAACCTTCATGGTAACCTTTTCAGTTAAAATTAAAATATTTCCCTGTTTTATTTCTATTTTTTTAACCCAACTAGTAGGGGTAGATTTACCAAGGGTCGAATTTCGAAGAAAAAAAACTTCGAAATTCGAATAAAAAAAGACCAACTGAAATGTATTTAAAAAAATCAAAGTTTTTTTTTGGGTGAACAGATCATTTTCGTTCGAATTCAAATTGTATGAATCAAAGTAACATCGTAATCGATCGAATTCGATTCAAAGTTTTTTTCCACAAAACATTTTGATATCTCAAAGTCCACCAATTGACTCCGGATGGGTTCTAGGAGGTCCCCCATAGGCTAAAACAGCAATTTGGCAGGTTTTAGATGACAGTACATGATAAATTTCAATATTCGAATTTTCTATTTTTTTTCTAATTCAAATTGAATTTGGACTATTCCCTAGTCTAAGTACACAAAAAATAGATCAAAATTCAATTATTTTTTTTAGTCTAATTTTCACTTCGACCCTTGATAAATCTGCCCCTTAATGTAAAATATAGAATTCAGAATTAACACAAGAATTGTTATGGAAATCTGGTATAATAACTCAGTGAATATAGTTACAATCATAACACCATTTTAAAAATGTGGTGGTAAAGTGGTATGTCAATACTAAACATTGAGTTAAATAGAACATGGTTAAGGCATCAGTAAAATGTAATTCAGAATAAATATAGTATAATATGATCACATGAATCAGACCTAATCTAAATTTGAAGAACAAATGTTTATTTTGCCATGTGGTGCTAAATAATTTGGCTTTGCTGTGTGAGGGAAGTTTTTGCTTGCCAGGCTGCTGTACTGCATGTTGCTAAAGCGTCTTTCTTACTGAGCTTGTGAAAGCATAATTAAAAGGAAGTGATAGCTCTCAGTTAAATACACTAAGGGCAGCAAAAAAAATGTTTTTTCTAGTTGTGTTTCCTTATAGAAAAAATGTAAACCAGGCAGAACTGTTATGTTTTGAGTAAAGCTCTTTTTCAAGTGATACAATCCCACACACTCCTTATAAAAAAAGGAAAGTGATTATAGTCACTTAACTAATACCTTGAGCTGGTGTCCTGTTCACTGAAAACTGCACCATACAGTAGTACAAACGCCATTCTTTTTCTGGATCTTCTCTACAGTATATTCCAGTCCTGGCATGCATGCTCAGTAAAGTGAAAACCCAAACTTAGAAGCAAAAATCTGGCATGGGGGTACAGTGAAGACTGAAGAAGCAGAAGATGATAGCAACTAGGTAGCCTTCAGAGATACCCTAGACTGGTTCATCAAACTGGAGCACCAGCCCAAGGACTCATGTAAGTGATTATAACTGCTTGGAACATTTGTCAGTTATTATACGTCATTTTGTTACTTTGCCGATTTACTTACAGGTGCTGGTGTAAATTCGCTAGCGAAGTGGACCTACTCTATCGCTATTTCGCACCCTTACGCCAGGCGAAGTTTCGCTACACTAATTCACTAACTTGCGGATTTTACTGAATGTTAACTCTTGCGATAGACTTGCCTTTGCCACTTCAGACCAGACGAAGTGCAATAGAGTAGATAGGGCTTGCTTCAAAAAAAGTTGACATTTTTTTCTAAGTCCCAAAAAACACTGGCGTCATTTACTTTTTTAGGCTGAAAAAGTTTTTACATTTTTTTGGGGGTAACCTCCATCCCCCCTGCATTTCCTAACATATGGCCCCTAAACTATACAGTGGGCACATGTATAGGGCAAAATAACAACTCTATTTTACTTTATGAAGCTTTCCCAGGCTTGTGTAGTGTAATGTATCTGCTGCTACATATACGTCCATTGTACTTTAACTTGGCGCTGTATGCAAATTAGGCATCGCTAGCGTAACTTCGCTTTGCTTGACGAATTAACGGTAGCGCAATTTCGCTACCTTTTGCCTCCCTGAGTGCAGCTTTGGATTTTAGTGAATTAGCGGCGCCCAGGCGAAACTTTGCCTGACGAATTGCGGCGAAGCCAACGCTGGCGCAACTTCGAAGTTAAGTAAATTTGCCCCTTGGAGGGATATTTTTCAGCCTTGCCAGTAGCATATAAAATAAAATATAACACAAATAGTCCATATATACAAAGTCCATGGTTAGTCCTTATAAGTTTAACATTACCAATGAATGCACTTCAATCAACACAAGTATAGGAAAAATATAAATATAAAAAATATAAAATATAAAATTTGCAATCATTATAATACTGTCTCGTGAAGAGCAACGAGTTCAAAAAGGTATACGGTAAATGTTCACAATGCAAACATTTATTTGCATTGCGAACACATTGAGATCGATTTTTCTGTTAGCGACCAATATTACATTCCCCCATTTATGGTCTAAATAACAAGACCCCAAGGCCTTGGAATGTACAGCTTAGAAAAAAGGAGAAAGTTTACATGATAGAAACATTCCAATATATCAAGCTTAACTGATTTCAGGTGGAAAACTTTTTCTGGAAGTGAAAACGCTAGGAAACATTAAAACAGAGTATAAGGAGAATAAGGAAATAATTGTATCCAGAATGGATGAAACAAAATTGTCACTGTGCAAATACAGTGGGAAAGAATTCCCTGTTTCCCTGTTTTGCTTCAACCAAAAATTCCTGAAACTATGGAAGAATTCTCAAAATAGTGAAATTTTGCAAATGCATTGGAGTCAATGGACATTTTGCCAAACGGAGTCAATGGGGTTACTTTACCAGTGACAAATGCAAAGCCGTCAATGTGCATTTATTCTCGCACGTCTGCATGAAGTATTACTCAGAGTTATTTCTATGTGCTGTTTTTGATAGCATATGTGGGATTATTGAGGTACAACAATTAAAGTTCTCGCATGGTAATGTACCCACTTGGGGTTCAGATGCTTTAGATTCTGAGCTAGGTCAATTCCTATAGAAACATTGTGGTTTTCTTTAAAGAGATTACCATGTCTTTGTCTATTTGGAGTAAAGGTCAAAATTGTTTAATGATCCTTTCAATTTCACTGTAACCCATTATATTTGCCCTCATCCTGATATAAACACGAGTAGAAGGTTTGGTTTATACAGTAACAACCTTTTTATTTACAAGTATTTGTTAACACTAATTGGTTATAATTCTGATCTTCAGATAGTCGCTCAACCTGCTTTGTGTATTTTTAACAGAAGCAAATAAATAAATGCATCTTAAAAAGTTCTTTATTTTTTTATGTTTTAAAATTTTGCATAGTCAAAGTTTTTGATATAGATTTTTTTATTTTTACCCTTCTAGTGCAATGGGCTTTCTTCTAAGTAGTGAACTAGATTGATTTATTCATACCTAATAAATATTTACAGCCTGATATACTGTTTTAATGCATATTTAACTTTTTTTTCACATTTGGATCAAGAATCAGAAAAGGAAAGAATTTGGCTATCAAGAGACTTGTTGTCCCTTCCAGCTTAAATAATGTGACTGGCAACAAACTAGAAAATGGACATTTATAGTTGAAAGGCCAGTGAATAACTGTGCCAGCATGGTCCCTAGCTGCAAGGGATAGAAATAGAAATAAAAGGAAGCTTGCCTGTTGAGAGATTTATTTACTGTTGTGGCATGAATAATAATCTGACTGGCACAACTCAGATCTATCAGTGATAACGAAGTAGGAAAATATATTTAATATTTTCGACACATAGTTGATTAAAAGCTTGCAGCAAAAATATATTTCCTCTAATGAGAGATGCATATGCTAGCTGAAAGTTCATTAGTGCGATCTTGCTAGGAAGGTGATAGGAGCCAATGTATTTCATGTAGCGGTAATAACAACAAAAGTGGTTATCATAGCTTAAGTCCTGGCACGGGCATCTTGCTCTGTAAAGTAATCACATTAAGCATTATTTCATTTTCTTCTAAAAGTAGAGCAGATGAACTGTACAAAAAGCTTTAAGCATCATGTTTAAAATTCTTTATTTGATTAGAAAAATAATTCTATATATATATCCCATAATCAAAGAGAAAAATAAACCACTGGGGAAAAAGTGACAGAATCTATTTAGTATTAATGGATATGAAAGGTCGAGTATGGCACTTGAATTTTATCCTTGGCAGTCCTTTAATATTTACTAGAAACTAGGTGAAGACATACAAAAAAGGTAGGGCAATTAAAAAATCATATAAGGTACACAGGATCAAATTTATTCATGCTGGGATAAAAAAATTCTCTATATAGAAACTATAAAGAAAATAAAAAACACTATGGAGCTAGGAGTAGATAAGAAGGTGATTCGATTTTCAACAGGTGAAGTACTGCTCTGGAATTTGGAATGCTGTGGGGAGGGGAAAAGAACAGAGATTTATATAGCTTTATTATGACTGAATGATGCATAGTCTCGCTTATCCACCTGGCACAGATCTACAGTGAAGACATTGGTATTTAATTTGGACTAGAGAAGTGTGGCCGGATGGTAATAAACAGTGGGAAGGTGGTTAAGACGGATGGAGTGAAATTGTCAACAGGACACATACAGAAATACAGACCAGCTACAAGTACCTTGGTATCCCACAGTTTCATGGGAACCATGATGAGGAGGCAAGAAAGATTATAATCTCTTCCAAGTCCAGAAGGGAGATACCACAGAAGTGGAACAAAAAACACACCAGCACACGAGACTTGTATCTGCAGGGCAAGCCCTTGCAAAAGTTTTTACTGCGGTGGTGCAACGTTTTGGGGCTCCGCCCCTTTTGACAAAGGGGCAGAGCCCCGAAACGTTGCACCACCACAGTAAAAACTTTTTCAAGGGCTTGCCCTGCAGATACAAGTCTCGTGTGCTGGTGTGTTTTTTGTTCCAGTTACTGGGAGGTCACCGTATCCTCCATTCACTGTGCACCGAGCAAATCTATAGATCTACATAACGGGTGTGCGAGGGTCTTCTCCAATTGAGATACCACAGAAGTTCATGGAATATAGTACAGCTAAGGTCCTGTGGGATCTCCAGATACAAACTGAGAGGCAGGTAATGGCTAGTTAACCAAACATTGTACTAATAGACAAGGACCAGAAGACAGTGGTGGTGATGTATGAAGTAGTGCCAAATGTCAGCAGTATCAAGAAGAAGGAGTTTGAGATGGGGAAGAAGTTCAAAGCCCTGAAAGTGAAACCTGATTGGATGTGGAAAGTGAAGTCCAAAGTGGCCCGAGTGGTGGTAACAGCACTCTGGGCTGTGACTCCTAAGCTTAGAGAATGGCTCCAACAGATTTCAGGAACAACATTAGAGAGGTCTAGATCCATAGTAGTTATACAATTCTATGTATTACTCCAAGAAAATAAAAGTGACCAATGGGCCATGTGATTTATTTTTTGTTCTCATGATACATCCAGGTTCCTATCATGGAAAATGCCATGCATCTGATTTGATTATTTTTTAAATTCTGTATAACAATGTTTCAGGTAGTTTCCCGAAGCCCTCTTAGGATGTAATAGTATTAATTATAACAATTTCCTGTATATTTGATTGTATGTTATAGATGAAGTATGTATCCATAACAACCTGTAATGGACTTGAACAAAAATCTGAAGAGAAATGGCATCAAATAATTTTTTTTAATGAAGCCTCAGATTTGTAATAAATGACTGTGAAAAATGAGCCATATGTGCATGGTGTGAGTAAAAGTGTGAGGAAGAACTAACGCTGTGGGAAGTATCCTGGTATTGTGGTGTAATCAATTAAACAGACGTTTACAGCAAACATTCAAATGAATTCTTCAAGTTACACCGAGGCTGTGAAATATGTCTGGTTACAGAAAAAAATTCATAGTTTCAGAATATTCATAAAGATTCCTTTTACAAATCAGTTGCCTTTTTGATTAACTTAATTTTAAAGGATAACTAAATATAAAATGGCTTTACTATCAATCTTTATTGTTTAGCATATTGTTACCTTATGGGAACATGAGATGCTAAGGTGCAGCCATTTTTCTGGTGACATTTCATAATTTTACATGGCTACATAGTCATATTAAATTCCATATTGTATTCCTTGGATTGATTAATTATTCAGCATGTATTATCCATAGTATTTCTTAAATAAACTTGCATTGTAATACACTAGCGCAATTGAACACATGGCATTTTGATAATTATAGTTTTATTAAGAAGAGAGTAGCTGATAACAGCTAGTTCCAACAGAATTTGAAATGCGGCTTTATGGCACACAGTGACAATGAATCACAATATATATATATATATATATATATATATATATATATATATATATATATATATATATATATATATATATATATATTCCATGTCCTACTTAATATAGATAGACAGACAGACAGACAGACAGACAGACAGACAGATAGACAGATAGATAGATAGATAGATCTAGATATCCATATTAAGTAGGATCTGAATGATAGCTAGAAGCAGATTGATGTGAATACTTAATGAGGGCAAGACTGTCTGCAATCCTTTCACTCTGGAACACCACCGATCTGATTCGGTTGGACTAACTATCCCAGTGATCCTCAACTGCCAAACAAAGCCTACAGTCCACATAGCAGATACCAAACAGCAAACCACAGCCCTTATTTGGTACACAAAGGAACTCTATGCACATTTTAATATAGCTCATGGGTAAAAAAGGCTGGGGCCCCCTGACCTATTTTATAACACCCTGCAGCCTATTGGCTAGAGAATAATTGAATGTATCACCTTTCTTTCTATTTTAAACTTTAGAGAAGCAGATGATACATCTGGATTCCCCCTTAAAATGCTTTTTTAGGCCATCTTTGGTTTCCTCCAAATCCTCATTTACCAGCCACAGTTATGGATTTCTTGCAGGAACTACAGTCTTTTGAAGTTTTCCTGGAAATTAAAGTCCTGCATCCTGCCCTTTCCCAGAAACTGTGCAATTTAACTTTGAGAAATTTCCAACATTCACTGCCATTATCAAAACAACATTTTTCATTCCTTCATAAATAGTGATTGGCAAATATGACCTGTTTCACTATGCATTTAAGTCAATGAGCAACATTTTTTTTTCACTCATTTGAGTCTTTAGGTGTTTTTTCCCTGCGACAAAACCTGGAAAAATATTTCGCTCATCACTATTCATAGAGTATAGGCATCTGTGAGTTCATTCACATCCTCTTTCTCAACAAGGCTCAGTTCAACTTCCACTAGCCAGGACCTTGTAAAGAACTGCAGCACAACAAAGCTCCCTGAAAGTAAATTACCCTGTGGTTAGAGAAGAAGCAAGAACCATTGAATGGTTTGAGAATTCTGCTTGATGGACCAAGAGATAACACAAAGTGATTCTACAATGCACATCATCTGGGTGAATCCAGCTATAATTAATTGGGCTTATTCAGTTGTGCTTATATACAAAAGGTAAATTAACACTATCCCAGCTTCCAAAAATAAATATAAACAAATCTTGTTTTACACAAGCATACCAAATTCAACAGATTGCAAGGAAAACATTATAGTCTGCCTCTGCTTGCAGAGGCCATTTGCATTCTCTACTTTTTATAGTGGGTGGTTCACAGATTCTCTGGCAAGCAGAGGGACCTCAACATCAAAGGGCTGCATCACTGATGTTTCTGATGTTGGGATTTTTTCTGCAATCTTCACCATCTCCTCTTCTGTTGATGAGTCTAGGAATAGGTATGGAAAATAATAGTGTGAATTACAGTGTTTTTTGGGGGAGGGGATACAAAATTGCACTCCAGTTTAAATGGATGATTCAGAGATTGTGATTTATGGTATAGAAACACAAATAAAGAGAGAGGCATCATTTCTAAATATTACGTTTAATTTGAACTATTTTTTACTCCATTTTTCTGGCATAAACATTTATCCCAGCTCAAAAATAGGGCCCCTTATATACACCTTATAGCTATGAACATTGCATGTAGGAGGCACATGCTGTTGATGTTTAACAAATAATAGTGTGTCAAAGTTTAATAAAACTTTGTTATACGTAAGATAAAATGTTGGATACTCGAAAAGATCAATTAATTTCAACATTGGTTTGCAGGGCAATATTCATTATATTTTGGGGATTTATGAAATAAAGTCTTACGTTTGCCTAAATATCGTAGACCATAGCAATAAATTTGATTTGTTTTCAAAAAGTTGACCAGCAAATGCCATGTTCTGATTAGAAACCTAAGACCATATTTTCTTGGCATATTACATTTGACTTTGAAGTCTGGATTAAAAATAACTGGCACTGACTGGCACAAACTGTACAAATTTCATCTTGAATTTATGCAACACTATATTAGCAGCATGTTTATCATGCAAAAAAATTTTTAAGTCAAATGTAACATGTTTTTTGCATTTTGCATCAAATTGTACATTCTATGTGAGTTCTGTATAATATTAGAAGAAATAAGCAGAAAGGTGCTACAAATGTTAACTGTGCAAACACCTACCAGGAAAAGTATTTTTTTATAGTGCTTTGTATATGATAATAAGGCCACATGCATCAAGCCTGCTCTAAGCCCATTACTTCTATAACAGGATTCTAATTATAATATGGAAATTATTTCAAAAGCAGACAAAAGAAAATCAATTTCACAATAATAGTACAGTTTATCTGTTGAGTGAAAGGCCTATAAATTGTCATTGTACATCTTTGGTTACTGTATGGTGCATTGAAGACATGCGTGTCTTGGTTACAAATTATGCTATTACTTTAAGGGTTATATCTTCGTAGAAAACCTTGAAAATGATTCCTTTCAATTTCTCTGCATGATATAATTTGACAATTGAAATAAGCCTGAATCAGATATTGAAAAAATAAAAAAAAAGAATAAGTGTAAGCCAATTTTCGGCGTCATGATTAATCTGCTAATATAATTGCTGAGTTTAGACATATTCAATAGAACTATCCATCTTTCATAATAGTACTGGGTTTACCTGTTCTTTAATTTACAGTACATTATATCTTTCTTTACATTTACATGATTAATACAGAATAAGGTCTTCCTGACAGTTCAAGTTCACATCATCAGGTTTAAATGAAGCATTCCTTTGTACTGTATATCAGTAAGGGCAAGAACTCTCAGCAAACGTCCTATGTACTGATTTTATGTAAGAGTGTAAAATAATTTCTAATGCTGTTGTGTAATATGCATTAGGTGAAAACGCTAAAATACAGTTATCATACCCTACATTGTAGATTTCCTGATATAACATTATATTATTATAGCATTTGTTTATATGATTATACATCTATGAAGCAAATTGCTCCATGAAAAATATGTATTGCCATCTTAAAGAAACAATTCAGAAAAAAAATAAAACTGCAGGTTCAGGATTAAAAGCAAACCATTGAAGGTGCTAATAACTAGAAGGTTAGGCTATTATATTAGACATCTGTTCGCTCCAGCCTTTATCCATGAAATTTTCAGCGAATTAACTATATTCAAAATATATTTTATTTTGAACAGCCTATTCAGTGTAAAAATAAAACTGAGTAAATAGTTCAGTGTAAAAGGGTCATGTGCAGAGACATTAGCTATTGTTCAACCTTTAATGGAGTAAATTATGCTACTTATAAGCACATTTTCCTTCATTCTAATTCTGTAACCAGTTCTCTTTTGTATGGTTGGATAGCATTGCATACAATTAACTGGCCACTTTAAAAGTCTCCTGTTAAGTTAGTAGCCTGCTTATGCATGGTAAGCAGCCATAGTATTTTACCCTGTCAGTTTCACCTAGAGAAGATAAATTCATTACAGTGAACTGAGAACTGCAAGATATTTCCTGTTTTTTTAAATGTGCTCCATGTATTTGTGGTGTAAAAAATGTTTGTCTTGTCTTTTCACCCTGCTAGTCACTGGCAACATGAAAATCTAAATATGTTAAAAACCTGACATCAAATAATTATTCACTGAAGATAGGTTAAATTAATTAAATGTCAAGTCAAAAAAGGTATTTTCAAATTACTCCACTTTTATATTCTCATTACATTTTTAGCAACAGAGAACTATTTCAGAATAAAAAAAATAATCTTTTCATACTAAACTTTACTATTAAGGGTCAAGTTGTGTTTTCCATGAAAAATTCATCTAGTTTTCTAGTTCGCACGAGGAGATACGGGGAGATTTTGTCGCCTGTCGACTAATCGCCTTGTCTTCTGAGCGACAATCTCCCCGAACTGCCTCAGCGTGTTTTCCCATAGGCTATAATGAAAAGTCGCCTGTGCTAATGCACACGCAGTGATGCATTTTCCATAGTCGCCCGAAGTTGCCTGTGTGAGGCAATCTCCCTGAATCTCCTCGTGTGAACTAATCCTAAAAACCTGTCCAGATCATGGAGGAGTCAATGGCTTATGTCCCTTAAACAATTTGAAGATCTAAATAGCCTTCATGATGTTCAAGTTTTTAGGTGGGTTTTGCTTGAAAACTCGATATATATTCGTGTTTTCAGGTTGTATAACCCGAACTCGCTGATTCATGTTTTTTCCATTAAGTTGTTTCTTTTTTTTATTTATATTTTTATTCATTTTTCTCTTTTTTTTCATTTAACAAAAAGTATAACTTGCCCACGTTGGACCATAACACAGTATAATTGGCAATATTGCATATATTCCGAGCATCATACAGCATCAATACATTAATGTGTTAATCTCCTACAAAGCTCCGCTTACTGCTTATAGAGCCATAAGTTATTGTCATATATAATAAAGTACATCCATACTGTTACCCTTGTTTCCCTAGTTCACCCTCTACTTCCAACTTTGTTCTCAGTTTATCGCCCTACATATCTTTTACATGCCATAACTATACATTGTAGACTACTACTCACCCTATGTTGAATGGTTCCTCCATTGCACTTCTATTAGATACCAATTATACCATATTCTATTGAATATGTCTACGTTATTATTTTTCAATGGAGTCAGATAAGCCATCCTGCGAATTTATTTCATTCTATCTAGAAACTCCTGAGTGGGAGGTCTAGGGGCCTTCCATTGTTTTGCTACCAACCCCCCATTAAGTTGTTTCTTAAATTAGAAACCATTTGAGTTGTGAGTTCATTTGAGGTTTAAAAAAGCTCACATAGACCTAAAATTCGACTTTTGATAAATAATCTGTTTAAAGGATTGAAACAGCTAAAAGGAAAAATATAACCCCAATGGTGGTCTTTGTAAAAATATATTGCATAAACAGCTCATTTGTAAAACCTGCTTCATGGAAATAAAACATTTTCATAAAAATATATTTTTTCACCAGTATGTGCCATTGGGTAATCCAAAATAGAAAACTTCCACTTCAAGAACTGAGAGTCGCCCCCCCATAGGATCCTACGATTCATGGTGCACACAAACAAATCAAACAAAGCATAAATGTTAGGTTGCATGAGCAAATTAGTGGACAAAGTTCTGTCTTTTGCTTTCACACTTCCACTTTTTACATTTAGAGCTGCATTATTTCTGGTTAGGTGATCTCTGAGGGAACACACAGACCATCACAAAATGGTGGTTCACTTAATATGATATAAACTATCTGTTGCTTAAGTATTCATTGTAAGGGTAAAGTTTTCCTTTAATATTTGTTATGCCTTGTGCTATACTATACTCGTTAGAGTATTCAATAGAAGGCACAATTGCCCAAGTGTAGTAATTCATAGCAGGCAATAAAATGGTTGTATTTAAACAGGTGACCATTAAATGCTACTTCATGAGTGGTTGTAGAGGTGACCAGACTTGTAGAAACTTTTGCACTATACCATTGCATAACCCCTCACGGTTTTGGCTTCCATTGGACACAAATCCCAGATTTCTCCATGGGCTCACTCAAGACCCTCAGTCTCCAGGGAGGGTTTTCTCTCTTCCACAGTCCTTTTGGAGCTCTCTCCAACACAGGGGTAATAACACTCTTTTCCCAACTGCTTGCTTTCATGTGCTTTAAATTTGCAGCTGCAATAATGTTATCAAAATAATGTTGAATAAAGAATGAACTTCCATTATTATTTTTCCTGAACTATTTTATTGTTGTGACAACCCCACATTTGAGGATACATCATCGTAAGGAACTTAACAAGAATTAAAATAATATACAATTATATTTATCTACTCCACATGAACATTGGCATATTGATATCTTACAACACCATATGGATTAGTTACTTCTGCCCTAGAATCACATGCCCTAAATTCAGATACTATAGGAAATATATATATATATATATATATATATATATATATATATATATATATATATATATATATATATATATATATATATATATATATATATATATATATATATATATATATATATATATATATATATATATATATACAGTATATATATTGTAAGAGGTGTCTTAATTATGTGTGTATTTCACTAGTGTTAGGCTGGTGAATAGAAAACTCCGGGGAAATATGTGTTTACAGCAAGCAAGGCTGTAGTTGTGTACCAGTTTAGGAAAAGCTGCATAATGGGTCCCTGGAGTAAATGGAAGAGAGCATGGTGGGCTTCCATTCCTTGCTCCAGTAGGCAGATGCCAAGCTAGAGGCAGTTAAGTAATTCGATACAGATGGGCTGTAGTTAAAAGGTGGTGTGGGATTACACCTCAGAGCTTCTTTACCTGGAAACATTCATAGTAGAGGAGGGTGAGGGGCCACACGAGAAACTCCTTGAGTGGAGGGAAGGTGCCTGTGTGCAGTTGGGAAAAAAGGGTTATTCCCCCTGTGTTGGAGAGAGCTCCAAAAGGACTGGAGAGGAAGAGTGAAAACCCTCCCTCGAGACTGAGGGTCTTGAGTGAGCCCTGAGAGGATTCTGTGATTTGTGCCCAGTGGAAGCCAAAACCGTGAGTTCATGTGTACAACAGTGAGGGTGTTGAACTAGGGCTGTAAATGCTTATGTGAAGCCAGTGCGCTGAAGATTTAATTTGTTTAAAATAAAAGCCAGCAAAGCTGAATTTAAACTTGAAAAGTGGTGTCAGTCTCTATCTCTGTGCTGAAAACTGTGCCATGGCTATGATCTTCTCTACCTGAAGCACACCAAGCCCCACTTCCTAGAGGGGGCAATCGAGACGTAGCCCTGTTAAGATGGGAATCGAAATGGATCCATCGATTGGACACCATTGCCCCTCAGGGACTGAACGAGACTCTCCCGCTGGGTTGTTTCATCTAACTACTACTATGGACTATTGGACAATAGCCATGTGCCTATATGTGCTCCATTTCCCCTGATATGGACTGCAATAAACCCTTCCTACCTGATGGATAATTGGCGCACAAACTGTAGCAAGATGGTGAACCTATGCAATTGCAATCCTCCATGTACCCTCTATTGTTTCCTGTTTATTTTACTTTATTTTCTTTAATTATCTCTGTTCCTCTTATTCTTCTTCTGTCACCGTACATGCCCTTGTGCCTTGACCATCATCCCATGCGTGCTGTACTCCAGTAAGCTGAGCGTGTAGCCTTAACCTCGCCTGCAGTAATATGTGGGTTTAGACCTAAGTATGCCGTTTTAACACTAGATCGCTACTAATTTGCCCAATTGAAGCGAGTCCGTGCCTCTCCTTGCATGCTTGACCTGAAAGGCAGTCGGGTTATGTCGACCCCGCAACTAAGGACCGAATGTTGTAAAGGTATGACAGCTAGCGCAGGGAGCTGCGCATGCTGTAACAGTCTATATTGTACAATACATGGGTGGATTGACAGCTCCTCTGGTTGCCTAGCAACCAGTTTGGCGCCATTTGAACACACATTTAAATTGTGGGGGTGGTGGGGCCCTCTGGTTGTTTGTTTGTATACTCCTGACGAAGATCCCTGTGGGGGATCGAAGCGTTTAGGTTAATAAATATTTCTTTACTTTTGAATTGAAATCCTGTGAGTATAGCCTTTCTGCGCATATATACTTACCTTTCTTGGTAGGCACCCAGGTATGTACTAGAGTAAACGGTGTGCACCTTTGGAACTGTGAATATATATATACTACAAGAGGTCCTCTGCACACAACTTTCTCTTGTTTGTTATAGTTATACTGGAGCAGTGACCAGCTCCATGTTGTAGCTCCCACCCCACCCAGCTATAGTCAGGTGATCCCACTGGTGTCTAATAAAAGGGCAGCCAAGTTTGGGAGTTTTACTTTGAAAGCAGCTAGTAAGTTGCAGGTAAAACTTAGTCCCTTTGTAAAATGTATAATTAAGCAATTGAATTCTTAATGAATCAGATGAAAATTAAGTTTAGGACTGGCCAGATATGGGATGACTTTTACGTAGCTGGCCATCTTAAATATATTGCAATATATGGACAAACAATCCCTGTTTTGTTTAAAGGGTAAGGCATTTTTTTAGTAGCAGTATGCACAAAATGTCTCTGTCCAAAATATATTGATAATGGGTTGAGTGCAGAGGACCTCTTGTAGTTGACTATATGTATTTTGTGGTCATACCCTCATTGCACCCCCGCCTAATGGTTTTAAAAAATAGTTGTGCGCACAACTTTCTCTTGTTTGTTATATATATATACAGTATATAATGATATACATGTTTGAATAGTTGTTTGTATAATCTGTATAAATATATATCTCGTACATATAGTTGAAGCAGTCATGAATAATACTATGATGATAGAGGAAAAACAAGTGACAGATCGAAAGGGGAGAGTTAAATATCTAAGAAATATGAAATTTATTATTAAAGCATAGTAGTGTGATACACATGGCCGGGAAGTTAATTTAAAGGATTATTCTTCTAGTGTAAACGTAGAAGAAGAGGGAGCTTATGCCTATATTTGAATTCTAGTTGTAAGTGAAGATGGTTATGAAAGGATTTGTGTTAATAAAGAATCTTACTAAAGCACTAACTTACATTAAAATTAAAATCATAAAAATGTAATTGAAATTTACTGTTAGAACCAAATATTAATGAACGAGAGTGAGGCCAACTGCTATTGTAAACAGAAGTGTGAGCAGTACAACTAGATCAAACTGTAATTATGGATGGGATTAACATGCTGGGCATTGATTCAAGATGATAAACTTTCAATTTAGCTAGGGGTAATGTTCCTAGGCTTGAAAACAAACAACAACAGGTTCAAGTAAAAAGAATAAACAGAAGGGTCAAAGTTTACAGCACAGGAAAGTACTTTATCAGACAATACACAGTTGACCTCAGATAACAGAGGATTAATGTGAAACTGATATAATCACAAATAAGGATAAATTAGAACACTAAATTACAGACAAACAGCAAGGAGCAAATTTAGCAATATTCAAGGTTGTGTTTTTTCATAATCCCAGCAAAAAAAGCAAAAGCGAATATAATTAGGAATACTTTTTTTTTTAAAGCTTGAATAGTCACAATTTATTAATGAAAAAAAAAAGTAAATTTGGATGAAAAAATCCAGCAATTTACAGCTGCTACATTTTTATAAAAGTCATTGGGAATTGTTTTAGAAAATGTCAAGAAACTTTATTCCATTAATTTGTTTCCCAGTTTATTAATACAGTGGAAATGGAACAATGTAAATTTAATTTTGCATGTGCCTTTTTTTCTGTGACAACACATGGGCATAACAATTCTGTCAGATGATTAAGATTTATTTTCAAAAAAATGTGGACACGACAAAAGAAGGCATATGAGTTTTGTTGCTTTTTTCCATCAAACACAGAAACTGATAACACTTTAAAAAAGTATTATGTAAATGCAATATACACAATAGAACAATTATCAGCACGTGTATAGGATAACATGGACAAGTTTGTTGAAATTTGGACTCCATGGCTGAGCCTTGTTATTGAGAGGCGACTTACCTTGCAATAGTGTAAGCCTGGGATCCCCAACCTTTAGAACCTGTAAGCAACATTCAGAAGTAAAAGGAGTTGGGGAGCAACACTAACATGAAAAATGTTCTTGGGGTGCCAAATAAGGGCTGTGATTGGCCATATAGTAGCACCTATGTGGAATGTCAACCTACATTGAGGATCTGTTTGGCAGTGCACCTGGTTTTTGTGCAACCAAAACTTGCCTCCAAGCCTGGAATTTGAAAATAATCACCTGCTTTGAGGCCAGTGGGAGCAACATACAAGGGGTCAGAGAGCAACATGTTGCTCACGAGCTACTGGTTGGGGAACACTGGTGTAAGCACTTAGGCACTGGGCTCAAAATGGATTATATGTATGTGATGTGTTGAGAGGGGGATCCAACTTTTCATTCTTTCCACTAAACTTTCTTTCTTCTTGATTTTCATTTTCTTTAGTTTACGCGGTTCTTTTCTTTTTGCAGATGAAGATCAAGATTTCATAATTTGCTTTACTATATAAAAACATAACAATATATCTGATGTACAACTGCCAATATGAGGTTCAAAAATAATAAACATTTTGAGTTAAAAAAAAGTTATGTAATCTTAGAATCTTAGAATCTTAGTTAAATATATGTTACTTGTTTACTTTGTTTATTAATATATATATATATATATATATATATATATATATATATATATATATATATATATATATATATATATATATATATATATATATATATATATATATATATAAACATGGTTTTATGTTGTTAATGAGACATTAAAAAGTTGAATAATCAGTTAAGGCATGCTGATGGTTATCGCCTCAATGTTTATTCACATACATTTTCATAATTTCATTAGCATAATGGGGATTGGAACACAGAACATTTTAAAAACTATTTTATCTCCTGCGCATCTCCAATGTTTCAGAACCAATGTGGGTGTTGTTGGGCAGCATGCTGCCCCCTAAAATCCTGCCGCACTAGGTCTGGGCCTTGGTGGCCTTTCCACAAATCCAGGCCTGTGCAATATTCAGTTAAATAGAAAGTACAGGACATCAAATAATGCAGCTAGCATGAAAAGTATGCCCCTTAAGATGTACATGTAAAAGTCATGCATGCCCACACACTCACACACCTTAGTTTAGAACTATTTAAAGTACACACTAATGGGTATACAAACATAATTATATAAAGCAAGGGCTTTTTACAGTATTTTGGGTAATTGTAGGATGCTTTTGCCACATATGGAACTAGTATTGTGACTTTTTCTTCTTGGATGAATTCTTCTTTTGCCTTGCACCTTAAATATAAAGACTCCTTCCAGTTAGACATATTTTCTGACCATTATCTACTTTTAGCACCTTTACATAATCAGCCTTTATTTTCCCTGCGTGCAATATTAAGAAAAATGATGCCCAGGGTCTTTACGTTGGCATAAGCCTAGATATGATGGCTTGGAATGTACCTTATTTTATATTGCTTTTTTTTACTAGGACCCTGTTGGAAAAAGTTAACAGTCATGCCACCAATATTCAGTGAGGGGTAAAGGTCCAAAGTGGGTCATAAAAATAAATTATTGTGATCTTTTCCAGACCGATAAGGAATTGCAGAGTGTGCTAAGCTTCGGCTTAGTCCTGTTTCTGTGGAATTACTTTCAAGTTACAATTGTTAGATAGAGCTGCTTTAGCAACAAAAACAACCAAAAAGTGTAATTCTTCTGAATCAATATGAACTAATGCAATTAAAGATACAGGTGCTGCTCAAAAATATGTAGTCTGCTCCAGAGTGTGAGCTCAGACAATGGGGCAAATTTACTTACCTTCGAAGTTGCGCCAGCCTTGCCGCACTTCGCCAGGTGTAGATTTGCCAGGGCTGCGCAAATTCACAAAGATCCGAAGTTGCGCACAAATTACCGATCATTTGAGAAGTTGCGCTAGCGATGTCACGATCCGCGGTTCAAAGTTACGATAGCGATCAAAAATTTGCATACGCCGTGCAGTTAAGTACAATGGCCGTATATGCAGCAGAAAACACATTACATTATTTATGGCCAGGGAACCTTAATAAATGTATTCTAATGCCCTACACATGTGCCCGCAGTATAGTTTAGGTGCCATATGTTATCAAATGAAGGGGGGAAGGAGGGTACCCTAAAAATAAAATTTGCTCTTTTTCAGCCTATCACCCTATAAAAAGTAAAAGATGCCAGCGTTTTTTTGCGACTTAGAAAAAATGTCAACTTTTTTTGAACCATCCCTATCTACTCTATTGCACTTTGCCTGGTCTGAGGTGGTGATGTAATGTCTGGCGCAATGGGTAACGTTCAGTAAAATGCACAAGTTAGTGAATTAGTGTAGTTATGTCCCTTCGCCATAGCGCAACTTCCCCTGGCGTAAGGGTGCGAAGTAGCGCTAGAGTAGGTCCACTTTACTAGCGAATTTATGCCAGCACCCGCTAGTAAATTGCAAAGTGGCAAAATTACGTCATGCTGGCGAATTTTTGCTAGTGTTAGCCACTTCGCCCTTCAGTAAATAAAAAAAAAATTTTGACGCTGGCGAATTTTTTCAGCGAATTTTCGAGGGCGTTTCGCGAATTTATTCGCTGGCGGCGAATCGCGCCTGGCGAATAAATTCGCCCATCACTAACTAGGATACATCATCCTAAGGAAATTAACAAGAATTAAAAGAGCATACAACAATGATATTTATCAACTTCTCATGAAATTTGGCATAATAAAGGGGTGGTTCACCTTCCAGTTAACTTTTAGTCTGATATAGATAGTGATATTTTGAGACAAATTGCAATTGTTTTTCATTTAATATTTTTTGTGTTTTTTTAATTATTTAGATTTTTATTCAGCAGTTTCCAGTTAGCAGTTTCAGCAATCTGGTTGCTAGGGTCCAAACTACCTTAGCAACCATGCATTGATTTGAATAAGAGACTGGAAATCTGAGTAATAAAAAGTAGCAATAACAATACATTTGTAGCCTTACAAAGCATTTTTTTAGATGGGGTCAGTGACCCCTACTAGAAAGCTGGAAAGAGCCAGAAGAAGATGGCAAATAACTCAAAAACTGTAGAAAATAAATAATGTATATAAATTAAAGAGTTGCATAGAATTAGCCATTCCATAACATACTAAAAGTTAACTTAAAGGTGAACCGCCCCTTTAATATCTTATGACGCCTATGGGCTTAGTTACTTTTGCCCTAGAATGTTATACCTGAAACAAGTAGTGGGTGATGAAATTAGATGCATTTAACATCACTAAATCAACATATGTGAACTGTAATTCATTCACAGATCACAAAAAAAATGAAATCACCATAATTCAGAATCTTTGATCTCTACTAACAAACAGAATTTAATCCTAAAATGTGTGGTATTTTTGACAGGCCATTGGGATGCATTTATTGAAAGAAACTGTATAGAATTACACTACTACAATGTAAGACTATCAAAGTTTCTTCGAATCAATGACTCATAAGATATTAATGTCGTGATGGCAACGAAAGTTGTTAAATACTGTACACTTGTGAATTAAGAGATCAATGAGCAACGCATGCGATCACATTTTATCTATTACTATGAATTTAGTTGAATGAAAAAAATATTTTATTGTAACACATTCTGTAGTGCTTCTTAAAATAGTTTTTGGCAGAAGGTGTAAAAAGGGATAATCATACAGTTTCTGAAAAATAATGTAATATTAAATCTTTAACATCACTAAAGGTCCCTTTTTTTGTGATATTTCTAAAATCAGACAAATGGAAAACTGTAGTCTAATATATGGTTGCAATTTTACTCTCATGGTTAGTGATGGGCAAATCGTGCCATTTCGCTTCACGAAAAACGAGTGAATTTACAGTGAATTTCTCGAAACGGCAAAAATTCGAAGCGCATTGAAGACAATTTTCATACACACGACTATTTGGTCCAAATGCATTAAAGTCAATGGGTGTCCACATAATTTTGACACGCAACAATTTTATGCACGCATCAATTTTTCTTTGACGTGCCCGATTTTTCGATTTAATTTTGCTTGCGGCGAAATGTGGAAAATTATTTGGTGAATTTATTTGCCCATCACTACTCATGGTGCTTTTTATGGAAAATCTAAAACAGGATTTGCAATCTGGTGTTTTACTCCCATGTGCTGTAACTCTGTCCAAGCTAGTTATACACAGGCCCAATTTGTTATTTTTCATATAATTTGTTATTTACATAGAGCTGATACATTTACACGGTGCTATACTTGGATAGTTCATCATTTGCATCAGTTCCTGCCCCAGTGGAGCCAATGAACTCACAACTCAAATGGTTTTTAATTTAAGAGAAAACTCAAATGTAAAAAACTTGAATCAGTGAATTGATCGGGTTTTTGGCAGAAAAACTCAAAATGTTTGTTTTCAAGTGAAAGCCACCAAAAAAAACCTCAAACATGGTGAATGGTTCAAGGGACCTCTGCCATTGACTTCTACACAACCTCGACAGGTTTAAGATGGTGTATTTTCAGATTCATTTCCAGCTTCAGGGTATAAATGAATCTCAAAAAAAATTTGTTTTTTTTAACCCGAAAAATCGATTTCTGGCTAAAACATACCCTTAAAAATGCAAATTTTTCATGGAAAGCACAACTCAACCTTTGATGAATAACACCCTTAATGATTGAACAACATTTTGGACAAAGTGCTATTTATCCTTAAGGGCAGTGCAAAGAATGAAACTCCATTTACAGAAATGTGAAAACCAATTGGCAGCCACAATAACTGTGTTCATATTACATAAGTGGGTAGCGTGGTATGTTCTGCCATCAAAACAGAACATACAATTGTTATGCAATTCAGGTCTATACCTAAACATCAATATCACACTGTGGAAAATACCAACAATTTAATTTTGCATGAAGCCCAGAATGTATGTTTTAAAACCACTTCCGGAAAAAAATCTTCCCAACCAGAGAAATATAACATTTTCAATGCATATTACTTATTCCACATCATCACTTTATGTGTACAACATTACTTGATTGTTCAGATTGCCAAAAATAAATTATTTCACATTTGTAGATTCCAATACATTTAACAAATGTTAAACCTGAGTATTAGTCCAATAAAAACACCCATTTATTGCTTGCATTTCTCTTGCTCCATAAAATCTTTTAAAAGTGTCAAGAGTGCCAAATTTATGAGTAAAGACCATTTGGAAGATCTCCATCATTCTAGTTTCAGTGGGGCCATTGGAATATTCATTTGGAGCCCACCTATGCACCAATATGCATGTTTATATACATACATCATCTTTCCTTGCAGCAATTCTGTGGGGGGAATTTTGTATACAAACCAGAAAGATTTGCATTTGTTGGCTTTAAATTGTTTGACACCAATGTGACTTCATTAGCTCTGAGGTTTTCTAGAATCTATTTATAAGTTTGTTCACCATATGATTACACAAAAGACTATATCACAAAAAAAGTATACAGGGAGTAGTGATGGGCGAATTTCGCGAAACGGCGAAAAATTCGCGAAACGGCGCCGGCGTCTCGTTTTTGATGCCGGCAAATTTTTGCCGTGAATTTTCGCGGGCATTTCGCGAATTTATTCGCTGGCGGCAAATTGCGCAAATTCGCTGAGAATTCGCACCTGCCGAATAAATTCGCCCATCACTAACAGGGAGGCACATTTATCAAGGATTACATTTCGAGTTAATGTGTGTTTTTTAATATTATTTTAATAAACTCCCATGAACTCGAAATTAAATTAAAAAATTTACTTTTTCAAACTCGTGTGAATAGGAACGACCCAAAAATGATTCAAGTTTTTTTTGGAGAATGTCAGGAAGGCTGCAAACAACTCCAAATTGATCTCTAGACATCTCTCATTGACTTATACAGCAAATAGGCAGGTTTTAGGTCACAGACAGTCAAATTTGAGTTCTTATAGAGCCATAGTATGATAAATCTTGAAAATTAGATTAGAATTTTTTTAAAAAACTCTAATCGAATTTAAAGGGCCAGAATATGATAAATCTTGAAAATTATTTTTTTTTAAAAAACTCTAATCAAATTTAAATAACTCCTTAATCAATTTTGACCATAAAAAATGTGAAAACAAATTTGACTAGGGAGTTATTCAAATTCAATTTGAGTTTTTAAAAAAATTCGAATTTAATTCTATCATACTCTGGCCCTTTAAGAACTCAAATTTGACTATTTGCCACCCCAAATTGCTGTTTAAGTCAATGTGAGATGTCCAGAGATCAATTTGGAATTGTTTGCAGCCTTACCGACATTCTCTGAAAAAAACTCGAATCAAGGGGCAGATTTATCAAGGGTCGAATTTCGAAGTCGAAAATACTTCGAAATTCGACCATCAAATTTAAATACTTTGAATTCGAATATCGAATTCGAAGTTTCTTCAGCGAATTTGGCAATTGTTCGATCAAATTAAAATAGTTTGATCGAACGATTAAATCCTTCGAAACAAACGTTTCGAAGGATTTCAGCGATCGATCGAAGGATTTTAATTTGATGTGTAAAGACTTGGAAAAAGTTTGTAGAAGGTCCCCATAGGCTAACATAGCAATTTGGCAGGTTTAATTTGGTGAAGTATTGAAGTCAAAGTTTTTTTAAAGAGACAAGTACTTCGATTATTGAATGGTCGAATATTCAAACTATTTTTACTTTGAATCGAATTCGAAGTAAATTCGAAGTCGTAGTAGCCTATTCGATGGTCGAAGTATCCAAAAAATTACTTTGAATTTCGAATTTTTTTACTTCGAAAATTCCCTCTAATTCACTTCGACCCTTGATAAATCTGCCCCTAAGTATTTAAAATGCAAATAAAAAATTTAGTTTTTAGGTCGATACTTTTTGATTTGAATTGTAAAAAGTATGATAAATCTTGAAAATTAAATAAGAATTTTTGTAAAAACTCGTTTCAAATTTGACAATTTTGACCATAAAAAAAGTTGAATTTGAATTTTACATTCGACCCTTGATAAATCTGCCCCTTAGTATATACTGGAAATAAATGTACCAGCAGGAGTAGTCAGGACGGAGGAGGAAGCCCAACATGGGTTCAATTCCGAGTATGCAGTACAAATAGGAATCAGGCACAATCGTTAGTTAAAGTCCAGGCAAGAGTTCAAACAGGCAGGCAGATAAGGATCAGAGTCAGGATCACAGCAGGAATCAAAACCAGGAATCAGACAGACCATAATATATCCAGGTACTCACAGGATTGAAGACCTATAATTGGGCAGGGTTTTATCTTCCAGGGTGCCCTTTTATTACAAAATCCCGGCACCAGCGATGACGTCATCATGCAGCGACGCCGCACCTATGTGTTCAGCATGGGCACCGCCATCTTGGATTTTTATTGCCACCTCCATGAAGGTAAGCAGCGCTGCTGGATGCTTTTTTTTGGCATTAAAAAATAAGGTTAATAAGTCAATTATATCTGTAATACTAATTCAAACTCATCTTGTATAAGGAAAGATAGTCTTGTGGTTGTCTTCACAAGCTTCACACAAACAATGATGTTGTTTTGTGGGCATGTGTCCTCTTGCATAACAAAGTTATTTCAGCTGGCACTTATATTGTATATATTTTCTTTTCTTGTTAGACAGTTTATAGTATTTTGGCTACATCAGAAGCTAATTCTTTGCCACTTGAAATACACTTTTTAAAAACTTTTTATCAAATAACATGATGTAATTTGATCTTAGAAACTTAAATATTTAGGATTCATCACAACTCATCACAACTCAATTTATTTTACATTACTTACACACAGCAAGTAATGTGATTTAAATTGGGTAGATAAATTATGTTAAGATGACAGAGGCTGATAAAAGAGGCAGCTTACTTACATGACTTAAATCTAGCAAAGAATTTGTAGATATCTATTGGGTAGGTTTGAAAGTTCAATAGGATGTGGACCACATCAATGCATTGAAGCAGTATTCACCCAACATGTCATTGTAGATCTGTAATATGATTGTTGGCCTCCTGGTTCAAAATTAGACAGGCCAATTTGCCCCAGCATGTGGGTGGTAAAATTGGACAGAGATCTATTGTCTGCCAATCTCACCAAACAAGTGAATCTTAAAGGTGCAGTATACCCCTCCTTTTCAGCGTGAGTTCAATGCAAAGGATTTGGTCTGAACATACTTTTACCTATTGTTTTAACCCTTTGCCTGCCAAAAAGGTATGTTCAGTACAAGCCCTACTCATTGTGATTATGGTGCAAAAGAAGTACTGCCAATTTAAAGTGTATGGCTAGCTTTACTGTATTTATTGAGTGAATCTTAGTATACTCCAAGATATTGCAGCTAAGCTCTTACATATAACAGAATCATGTACAACAATTCAATGTAGCGATGCATTGGTACATTTCTCTTATTGATACTTCGGGAAAGATTTGCTAATATAATCCTTAGTATTTGCTGTATTGCCAGGTAATTTATAATTCTGTCCATTCTCTGCTAAGCACCCAATGCCAAGCCCTTTGCCATTTCCAAACATGCCTTTGCCAACTTAATGAAGAAATTATAGAACTAGAGGAAATGTTGCTATCAGAGAGGTCCAGTTAGGAGTCCCATGACAGAAGGGTACTCAAGACTGAAAGGTCTAATTCATGGACAAAAAGGGGCCATGATTAGCAGGGAATGACAGTGTTGGTGATCTTGGGTGGGTTTGTTGTAATGGGGTAGGGGTGCAGTGTATCAGGGGAGTAGTCTGGTGCAAAATTTATAACAGAGTTAAAATTGCAAAACTAACAAAATTTACAAAAATAAAGGAAAAGTAAACCCTCAGAATATTTTCCTTTGCCGATCTTATACACAGTTCGTCCACTGGAAAAACAAATAAAGGTAAAATCAGTGTCACAGGCTATGGAAAAAAAATAGAATCTAGTGCAATATTTTTACTATTCAGTGAAGTCACAAATCACAAATCTGTGTGTGTCTTGAACCATAGAATGTCTCTTCACCAGTGCTTGAATTGGGTTTGAAGTAGTGGAGGGATGGCTAAAAAATTTTTTTATGGCCACGCCCACAATTATTAACCACACCCCTTTTATTAAGCCTCGTCCACCAACAGTTTTTTGCTATTTCTATAAATAGATAGAAAGAGATGATAGACAATAGATAGATAATAGACAGCTATAGATAGAAAGAAAGATGATATATAGATAATAGACAAATAGAATCTATCATCTATCTATTTATTTATTTATTTATCTGTCTATTATCTATCATCTCTTTCTTTCTATCTATTTATCTGTCTATTATCTATCATCTATCATCTCTTTCTATCTATTTACCTGTCTATTATCCATCTATCATCTACTAGATATCTATCTATCTAGAGATAGATGATAGATAGATAAATAGATAGATAGAGATACTAGATAGATACACAGATATATAGATACTAGATAGATAAATAGATAGATACTAGATAGATAAATAGATAGATACTAGATAGAAATAGATAGATGATAAATGGATAATAGATAGGTAAATAGATAGAAAGAGATGATAGATGAAAATAGATAAAGGGGCTTGAGGGTTTAAAATCATTGTAACTAGACAGATAAGCATTGGCACTATAACAGTATTAGTAAAGTACACTGAGAGGAGCAGTTG
This sequence comes from Xenopus laevis, assembly GCF_017654675.1. Taxonomy (NCBI): domain Eukaryota; kingdom Metazoa; phylum Chordata; class Amphibia; order Anura; family Pipidae; genus Xenopus; species Xenopus laevis. The sequence continues at coordinate 73,169,403 of NC_054377.1, forward strand.
TGTTTGACAGAGCACCAGACCCCCCTGTAGCACTGGGAGAAGCCACTCCCAGATGCCCCAACCTCCAAATCTCATAATTTCCCACTCACAGTTCCCTGTAACCTGACAACTGTACAAGTGCCAGGTTCACCCAGTGCCACTTCCTCAACTACTAAATCGTATCCCCCCGCATAAATGACACATTAGCAAAATAAAAGGGAAGATCCACTTTACACCTAAATAAAAGAAAATCTGTATGGTGTGATACTTTCAATAGAAATCGATTATTTGTGGAAAGTAATTTACTCACAAGGGAGACAAGTTATTGTGCCTATATAATCATGGATGGTTCACTGCAGTCTCTTCAACACGATCCCTGGCAGTTTCACTATCTATAAATAAAACGGAGCCCTGCAATTGTTATGCCGTTGCAGGCAGCTAAGCAGAAGCAATGGCATGATGGGATATATATAGCAGCCGGTAGCAGTGCACTGCGGTACAAGCTGTATCAGCGAGGGAACCAAGTGTTAAGTGAGGGGCTGCACAGCACTGAGTGTAAGGAGGGGCACCATTGCACTCGAGAGAGAAATGATTTAAGGGAACTGCCCCCACAGGCGGCCTGTGCAGGAGACAGGATCGGCAGGAAGCTGAGCTCAGCACAACACATGTGCAACTGCCCTACGGCTGCGTGGAACACCGCAGGCAGGTGAATTGGCGGAGCTTCTACTGCTATCGCCTTGTCAGTGTATTCCCCTCCCTGCCAGACCCCCATTGCAGCATTGCATTCATTGATGGTCCGCTGCACTGCAGTCTCTTCAACACAATCCCTGTTCCACTATCTATAAATAAAACAGAGCCTTGCAATTGTCCCTACTCACCAGACCAAGGATTTGTCGCTTATATTAGGTAATAGTCTTAGCGGTTCTCCGGTTCTGCGGCTCTTAGTCCTCACTGTGCACCTGGCCGATCTCAACAGGGCTTGAGGTGCAGTTGGCGCCGGTCTTCGTGAACCACACTAATAGTTGTTACAAATTTGTAAGCATGCTCCACAAAGACCGCCAACTGCACCTCAAGCCCTGTTGAGATTGGCCAGGTTCACAGTGAGGACTAAGAGCCGCAGAACCGGAGAACCGCTAAGAATATTACCTAATAGATGATCGCCAAATCCTTGGTCTTGTAAGTAGGGACAATTGCAGGGCTCCGTTTTATTTATAGATAGTAGAAGTGGAATAGGGTTCATGTTGAAGAGACTGCAGTGACCCATCCTTGATTATACACACAATAACTTGTCTCCCTCGTGAGTAAATTACTTTCCGCAAATAAATAAATGTTTCGCACAATGAAAATTTTCTGAAAGGGAGGTGTAAAAAGGAAAATAGGAGGGTGTGTCTGCTCTGCGATGAAACAAGTAGTAGCAAGGGCAGCAAAATATAACTTACAGTTAGCTTTACTTCGGCACGCCACGCCTGCCCAGGTCCAGCCCTCACACTCCATCTGCTGCACATGACTGTCTTCTTACGCACTAACTGAGGCGCTATTTGTTAATATTTAAGACCCGCCCAGCCAATAGGCTGTTGTTTCAGTTGCCACTCTCTAAATAATTGAACAGAGCATCTGGTTTCAAAACAGCATATCATTATTAAAAAGCATGGACAGCGACCATAGTGTAATTTGCCTTTATTTTTAAAAGGTTTTAAAACATATTGCACTTACATAAGTCACACTTCTGAGCGCATATCAAACAATCACTTTCTCCAGTCCTATAGTGCAGATTGTGGAGGGGAACCCTGCACTACAAAGAGATAGATTCTTCCCGCGTCTCCCTCTCTTGTATGTTCCACTGTACATCCACTCACTGCTGCAAACGGAAATGATATCAGCATTTCGCTGAGCACAGCTCCTTCAGAGGTGATTTCCTTTCCCTGCTAGTTTCCTTATATTGTCTGTGTTGCCATGGTTATGTAGGGGACATGAGGAATCCTTCCCCTGTTTGTCTGCCTGTGACATCATCCAGCCCAGTTGCATGCTTGATATTGATCCGATTGGCTGGGAACCCCAGTGCATCCTTGGGAGAAAGGGTGTGCCTGGCTTTGGAGCCAAATGCACGGGGTCTCCCAGTGAGAGAGCAAAGAGAGCCAGCGTTAGTAGCTGTAAGACTGTACAGATAAGAAGCTGTTAAATCTGGGGAGATTGAGCCCAGCCTGTCCCCTGCCAAGCTGCTGCAAACTCAGAAGGAGAAAGGTGCCACTAGTGCGATTGATTCTGCTGCAGAGCTGTATGTGATCTCCAGTGTGAATTCCTCTGAGAGCACCCCGGTGAGTGAGCCACCCAAGGGACGATACTGGCACGGATACAAGCATGGGGCCCCATACTGAAGACAGGTTTTAACCATTTACCTGCTATGAGAGAGCCGCTGCCAACTTCAAAAGGAAGAGGTACTTTGGGGAATAAGGTAGCGCTACCTGGGGAATAAGAGCTCTGGGGAAGGGACAATCATTTGAACTTTGTGGTTATTAACCCCTTCCAGAGTATTGGGACTCTGACATTTAACAAGGACTGTGTTGAAGCAACATAGTGATTTAGGTAGTGTCCCACGTGTCCCCAGTGTAGGAGTGCATAGTTATTAGTTGCCCAAGTGTTTACTACATATATATAAAGTTTGTTAATTTGCAAATTGTGTGTTTTATTATTCCTAGTGGAACCCCCTGAGGTGTGTTCCTCAGTGTTCACTAGGTGGAGGCACTGCGCTGTAATTCACATATATTTATAAACCTAAAACACGTATTTGACTAGTATTAAAATTCTTTGAGAACTCCAAAATAAAATAATTTTGGTTCAGGGTTTCTACAAATTTGAGTAGGTCTGACTGTGGGCCCTGCCATATGAATAAAATATCATCTATGAAACAACGCCAGAGTATGAGACTTGTGCCCAGCTTTGGATGGATTTGCTGATTCTTTCAAATATAAGGAGGTTGCCATAATTGGGAGTGAATCTTGTTCTCATGGCAGTCCCACAGACTTTTAGAAAAAGGGATCTCCAAACCAAAAGTAATTCTGTGTTAAAATATATGTAATGTACTTTAATAAAAGTTCTTTTTATAGGAGAGGGATTTGGTCATCAAGTTCCAAATAATGTGCAACAGCTTTTAAACCTTGATCATGTCTGATCGATGCGTACAAAGTTTTATATCTAGAGACACATTTATCAAAGGTCAAATTTTGAGTTTTTAAAAACTCCCATAAACTCCTGTGAACTTTGAAATCGAAAAAAAATTTAATTTGTTCAACTTGGATGAAAAGGATCGACCTGAAAACTCGAATGTCAGAAGGGTTGCAAACAACTCCAAATTTATCCCAGGATATCTCCTAAGCAGCAATTCAGCAGGTTTTAGGTGGCGAAGTCAAAGTTGAGTATCATAAATGTCAAAAATCATATTAGAATTTTAATAATTCCCTAGTCAAATTTGACAGTTTTGGCCATAAAAAAAAACTTGAATTAAAATTTTCAATTTGACCCTTGATAAATGTGCCCCTTAATGTGCACAATAGCATATTTGGCTACCATTGAACTTCTGAAGCATTTGTATTACTTGTGTGGAGTCTCTTGATTGAGCATGTAACTCAATAATATACTGTATCTTTGTAATATGTTATCCACATATTATGGGCACTGTCCCTGCTTTTTAATGTCTTTACAGAACAATAAAATACCCTGGAATTGATATTGATATGCTGTTTTGAAATCAGAAATCATTCCTATATCTTTGGGACATTTGAACACGTCACTTTCTGCTTGATGATTTGTGATTACCCCTGAGCTTCTCAGCTGCTGCCATGTGCACACTGAGCATGTGTGTGTGTCACTGACACTAACAAAATACAAGATGTTGACCTCCTGTGCATAACTTTGAAGGCCTGAACCATTACTGTAATAGATATTCTGAAATTTGAGGTGGTTGCAGTAAGGTCAGTATATAAAATATGAAATTCCTATCAATATTTGTTTTAGGATTTAGTTCATAAATGTGTTATGAGGAAAACAGACACATTTCTACATGTCTTGCTGTCATGCACTTTGGAAAAAATATTTTAATGCACATTCTGTATATCCATGCAATCACATATTACCAGACAATATTTAGTGCGCTCTTTCAAAAGGAATTTCTTTAAGAGTGTAATAGATATGGATTTCAACTATCTCATGAGTTTGTATTCACTCAGGATATGCCACTTTTGTTTACAGATGCTACACTGCTTAGATGAAAAGGTTAATTGAGGACAACTTGCCATCTCAAGGAACGTTAGCTTAATGATGTAGCTGTAATCATGAATATTGCTGAAAATCAATACAAATTTTCTTTGGACTCTATTGTTTTCAGGTTAATTGTTGGCAGTACTATCCACTTCAATCTAAAAAAAAAACGTAATACATGTATTGGAACAAAAAAAACACTGACGTACATTCATAGTTACAAAATATTATTATTTGTGTATTTTTATGGAATCAAGCTTTATTTGGAGGATGTATGAGGAGGTCAGTGTTCTGCCAGAAAATCTAAACCTTACAAAAAAATGGGTTAATGGATGTTTAACTTGTAACAATAATGACATTAATGTATAAATGAACATGTAAAACTGTGATGAGGCTTCAATAAAAACAATTACTTGATCTACACTGACTACACTACTTGATCTTCAGGAATTCTTTATCTGGTATTTTGTTTACTGTAGCAGACCAAAATTCTAAAATGCTTAGGTCTGAAGAGTTATTTTAACTGACAAAGTTAGTGCTAAACATGCTTAGTAAGAAAACCACAATTTGCGTAATACATAGGTGTAAATTAATATGCTCATGGTAGGTGAATAGAACATGAAAACAGAACACACGTCTACTTTCAATATATTACCTGTAGCAGACTGATCTGATATCTCACTTGTTGCTATTGGGGACTTCCCTGATGGGAATTTGACCTCCCGGTAGGAAACTAGAGCTTCTCGTAGGTTCATACCCCTGACATAAGGATGGATGTCCTGTCCTGTAGGAAGAGCCAAACATAACTAAGCAAATAAATAAGAAGCTTCAGAAAGTGTCACGGTGCACCAAGGAGGGAGGAACTCAAACTTAAATAATCCTTAAAAATCCATATTTATTTGTTCAATTAAAACAGGCACTCTATATTATAAAAGAACCATTGCTTGATGCGTTTCATGGCTATCCAGCCACTTTCTCAAAAGCACACTAGTTCGCACACAAGTCTGGTATGACTACAGGTAAATCCTAAACATAAAACCATTAACACTTCGTTACCGATATGAACTATTTCAAACAGCATAAACATGGGTTAACTAATTCATATAATAGTCATGGGAGGGGGAGAGAGGAGAAAGGAAGAAGAAAGAAAATGTGTGGATATTGGGGATAGGGAGTGTTAGAGGCTATAGACATCATAATTAAACATATGTAACCTAAAAACATTTCCATAAATTCAAAAATAACATGACAATTCCCAATCACGATTCATGCCCCCATATTCCTCTGTGGTCTTAAGATGGTAGATCCAATAAACTTCTTTGGCCAACAGCCTTTTGTTCACATCCCCTTTCCTAATTCCTAATTTAGGAAAAATTAGGAATTCCCCTCCCATGACTATTGTATGAATTAGTTAACCCATGTTTATGCTGTTTGAAATAGATCATATGGGTAACGAAGTGTTAATGGTTTTATCGGTGGGATTTACCTGTATTTATACCAGACTTGTGTGTGAACTAGTGTGCTTTTGAGAAAGTGGCTGGATAGCCACGAAATGCATCAAGCAATGGTTCTTTTATGATATGGAGTGCCTGTTTTAATGGAACAAATAAATATGGATTTTTAATGATTATTTAAGTTTGCGTTCCTACCTCCTTGGTGCACCGTGACCCTTTCTGAAGCTTCGAATCTTTGAGCTCACCGGGGAAGCTTTCTATGGGCTGCAAACTGCAGGGGAGAGTATCGGAGTGCTCCCAGGTAACTTTCTCTCCGCTAATTGTCCAAGCAAATAAATAAATTAGTAACCTGCCTAATGTAATTTTATAAAAAACTGATCTAAAATTCATTGGAGCATAGGTTGTTGCCATGAAATCTAAATGATATGGAAAATGCAAGAAAAAAATAATTATGTTTCTGTTATCGTGGAATGTTATTCTTTTTACCATTCAAGTAAAATAAGCACAACTTATTTGAACAAACAGCAGCAGTTTGTTAAAGCATAAGAACAATCAATTTACTTGAAAAAGAGAGGGTTGATGGATTGCTTTTATATTGCAATATAAATCTTATCAGAACTATTTCTCATGTTGACCAATCAACTAGAGTAGTGCTGGAGAAATTTCACACAGAAGATTAATAATAAAAACTGATTGCAAACTGCATAGGAAAAAGACGTAGAGAGATTGCAAGGTGGCAATGTGAAAAGACAATGTTATGAAGCAGTTTGAATATGTTTTAGCTGATGCATTATGTTTATTGAATGACTAATGTAATCAGTGTGTAAGATAGTACACATGGGGAAACTAATCCAAATGAATACTTGAAATAGAAAAACTTACACTCACATCATTTACAAAAGCAAAAAAGGAGCAGAAGAATAGTGATGCAATTAAAACATGTTGGGTTTCTTTAGATTTATTTTTGTCCAGCAGTTATCCACTGTCTATTCATTTAGAATAGCACACATGACTACTACACACAGATTTATAGTTTTAAATTATTCAAAATGGCTTTGAAATAAAGCAGATCCATTCATGATATTTATTCCAACATGTGCAGAGATGAGTTTAAATCAGTTCTGTCCTGAGAAGCTTCTAACAAAACATTAATGTTAACATGAACATGTAGAGGATTCATGATTCAAATACTATTATCATAAAGGTGCATTTACTTACAAGGCACAAGTGGCAAAGTGTATATGTTTTTCCCCCCAGAATCAAAATATAAAAAATAAAATATCCCACCTAGCCATAAAACTACCCCTATCCCTTCATTCACTCCCTGATTTCTCCTGCTTGTCCCCAAATTTACAATTGTACATAAAACAAAACAAATATTCAAACATTTAAAATAAAATGACGTATGATTCTGAATACATTGTAAAGTGCTTTAAAACAAGGGGTCTAACATATTCAAACATTATTTTATCTAACATGAAGATCAGAATCTGACACTGTTCTCTATCCTATAATAGCTTGTCAAATAATATGACAAGCTATTAAAGAAATTGTATTTCACAGACATCTTAGACAATGGTGGTTAAAATATTATTGCTAAGTGTAAACCTATGGGGCAGATTTTCTTTAATTTAAACTCTCAAATTCTGAAGCAGTCTGAAGTTTTTTCTCATCTATTCAACATATTCTTGGAAACTTTTCCTATACTGTATATGAAAGTACAGGTATGGGATGCATTATCCAGAAACCTGTTATCCTGAAAGCTCCAAATTACAGAAAGGTCCTCTCCCATAGGCTCCATTTTATCCAAATAATCCAAATTTTTTAAAATTATTTTCTTTTTTCTCTGTAATAATATAACCGTACATTGCACTTAATACAAACTAAGATATAATTCATCCTTATTGGTGGCAAAACAATCCTATTAGGTTTACTTAATGGTTACATGACTTTCTAGTAGACTTTAGGAATGAAGATCCAAATTATGGAAAGATCCATCATCAGAAAAAACCCAGATCCCGAGCATTCTGGATAAGAAGTCCCATATCAGTATTCTTTATTTTTTTACCAAAAAGTAACCTTCTGTTTCTCTTGGTAAAAAGTTTGGATTCCTTAACAAATGTGGCCAGTGTGTTTATATACATCATTTTAACTTGATTGATAAAGTAGACACATAACTGTTACTGTGTGTGTTTTACATATTGCAAGTGTATGTAGGGCAGGGTACTAAAATGCTAAAGATAGATTTTATAGTCACCAAGGTTGGTTGGGGCAGTATGTGGATGTCCTCTATGATTTTGCCTATTTTGTGCATCATTTTGTCAAGCAAGTTGGGACACACCAATGGATGCATGGTGCTATGGGACACTATATTTGCAACCTGCCTATGGCAGGAGGTACATGGGTGCCCCTGCTGCAAGTGCTCAGTAACTAAGCACATTGACTCTAGGCCAGTCTCAATAGACATATATTGTATATGAGAAAGCACTACAATACATTCTCTTAGTATCATCTGTCAGTTACAATAATTATGTTTTCTTGACATGACAAAGTTTATCTGGTAGAGGTGTAATCATTCCTAGATGTCAACATTGGTAAGTATTATGCGTCGTGCTGATAACTTTCATGAATAAAGAAGAAGAGCCTATCAAAGCATGAATCTGATTCAATCACATGTGTAACTGTCAAAAAAACCATGTGATATACTGTATTAGACATGACTTACTTCACATGAAATATAGCTGCAATTTATTAGTTTCACTACAAGACAGATGGGACAGCATAAAGATATATATTTGTATATTTATTTACTGACAGTTTTATTGTTTTTTTTTTTCAAAAAATACACATGTACAAAGCTGTAACTCATCAAAACATAAACCCCTATATACTACAGAGACACATCGCACCATCTTACTGAAGTCTTACTTTTGAAGTATCCGAGATGGGAAATTATAAACCTATACCAAAAGGTTATTTGAATTGGTGTTATGGAATATCTCAATTCTCATATAATATTCTATTTGACATTATGTCAATATATGTTAGAAATGACCTTTGGAATAACTGCATTATTGAGGGAACAGTAACGTTTTGCAGTTTACACATCTGATAATGGTAACAATATTTTATGATACTTTTGTAAATGTTACACTGACCAACAAAATAACAGAAATAGTGTAATTAACAAAGTCACACTTTACCAGGGAAATTTCAATCTGAATAGCTGTGTGTTTGAGGTTATAGTAGAAAAGTGCTTGTTTAACTACGTCAGTGATTTGATGCGATACATTTATAATCTAAGAGGAGTTTTATTTCTCAATAGATTTGCTTTAGTTACCTCAATACAAAGGCTTTTGATGAAAGAGAATAGGAACACAGTGCTAGCTTTGTAACAGCAGAAAATATCAAGGGGCAAAGAAAGTGTTAGGTCAGTCTTCAATTTGTGCTCTACATCCCAAAAAATAGGTCAGTCTATCTTAAAAGCATCACTAACAGAAATTCTGGATAATTTCTGAGCTCTAAAATAAGCATTACCAATCTGTATGCTTAATTTAATGCTAAAATAGTGTCGGTAGTGTAAAATAAATTATATATTTATACAGGTACAGTGTACATCGCTTTCCCAAGTTCAAGTACAACTCTTCCCTTTTGGCATAATTTCAATATATGAAAGGCAGAAGTTATGGTAAAATTGTAAACTTTAATGGATTTAGCAATGGATTGAGATATATGTATATTCCTCAGACCAGAGCTTTATGAAGACAACAAGAAGGATTTTTTTTAATAAACTGGATGATAAATAACTTTCTTTCACTTTCACTTCTAACTGTCTTTTTCAAAAAAAAACTATTTGTGAATATTCTTCCAAAAACAGTGCTGTTGTTTTTTTAAAGTAAGTCTTTATCCCGTGGTTTTAGGGAAATGTGCAAGCCTGGGACAGAATGAGCATGGTTCCAGTTTTACCAGACCATGTTTCCTCTGAAGAACACTTCATAAGATTGCATCTCATAAGACAATTACAGTTCTGGTATGGGACCTACAGTATTATCAAGAATGCTCGGGACCCGGGCTTTAAATGTATAAGGAGTCTTTGCATAAACTCAATATCCATATCTTATGTCTACTAAAAAATCATTTAAACATAAATTAAACCTAATAGGATTGTTTTGCCTCCAATAAGAATTAATTATATCTTAGTTGGTATCAAGTAAAATGCATTGTTTTATTATGTAAGAATCAAACATCAAACTTACACTGTAAATACGTCATATGTATGTTTGAATGTATTTATATACCTGTAACACCACAAATGTATGCAGTGTTTTTTATATGTTTAATTTTAATTAATGCAGCAAAATATGTAGGCATAGTGGCCTTTTAAACAACCAGTAATGCAAAAATTATTTCTGTACCCTAAATTAGAACATTATAGACTGAAACAGAAAGTTTCTTCAAACAAAATGTAATATAATGTGCTAAATTATTTGGCTACTGGACAGGCATTTATCTAATTTCTTTTCTTTTATCTGCAAGAGGGGGAGTAGTGCAGGGTGTAGTATTTCACAGCCTTTTGTCTTGACTCATAACTACTTGACTTAGTTCATATTTTATTCACCCCTGAAAAGGTAGGAAAACAATCATTTTCAGCTGTTGGTATTTTTGATGACAGAATAGAGATTTCCTAAGCTGTATCTAACCTGTGCTGTTCTTGGATAAAATAAGCCTTAAAGTGAAAGGTAGCCTTCAAATAAACATTTAGGGGGTTATTTATCTAAGGTAGTATGTTTTTAGTTTGTTTTACCTCAAATGAACTCAAAGGAACTCAAATGAACACACAACTGAAATGGTTTCTTATTTAAGAAAAAATGTAACTCTATGAGGCAGATTTATCAAAGTGAAGGTTCAAAGTTAAAAACTTTGAATTTCGAAATAATTTTTGGCTAAATGGAATAGTCCAACTTCGATTCAAGTTGAAAAAAACTTCGAAATTCGAAGGTCGAATTTTTTTGAAGTACTGTCTCTTTAAAACGTTGACTTTGACCATTCGCCACCTAAAAGCTGCCAAAGTGCTGTTTTAGCCTATGGGGGACCTCCTAGGACCTGTATGGAGGCCATTGGGGAGTTTGGGAGATCGAAGTTCGAAGTTAAGAAACTTAGATCGAAGTACGATCGTACTATTCGAAGTAGGCCGAATTCGGCCCACTTTGACCCCAAAAAACTTCGACCACCATTCGGTTGGTCTTTTTGAATTCGAAGTTTGAAGTTTTTTTAACTTCGACCTTTGATAAATATACCCCTATGAGTTCAAGTTGCAAACCCAAAAACTCAAATTAATTGACTTTTCGGCAAAAAAACCCTCAAATTAATTGAGTTTCAGGGAAAAAACTTTTATTTATTACGTTTTCAGGCAAAACCCTCAGAAAAAAACTCAAACATATTGCAGGCTATTAACATCTTCAAATGGTTCAAGGGACTTCTGCCATTGACTCCTATGTAACCTAAGAGACTTTAGATTGTGTATTTTTGGATTCAAGCTATTTCCAGGAACAGGGTAAAATATATATATTGCAAAATTCAACTTTTTTCAAAAAAATCAAGCTTTATTTTACCCAAAAATGTGAGTTTTGACCAAAAAAAACCCCCTCAAACTCAAATTGCTGTGGAAAACAAAATTTGAACCAGGTATGATTCCATAGCTTTTATTGGATTATTCTTTGTTTTTCAATTTTTATTATTTTGCCACTATGTGAAACTAAATTCGGTTTTGGATTTCTTATCTTTTTTTATTATTTATTACACGAGGCAGTTTAAATTCCAAACTGGAGAGTTGCCAAAAAGAAAAAAAAGGTTAACTCAAAAACCATAACAGAAAAAAATGTCAACATCTACATCATATGATGAGCTAACTGTAAGGGGGACTTTACCTTTAAATTTACTGACATGCTGCTGACCATCTAGGACTAACAACCCCCTGAAAAGTTTGTTAGAAAATATTTTTGTGGGTTAATAAATCTACACTTCTGTGAAATATTTGCTCACTTGAGAAATAGGGAGAGGAAAATATCATGCTGAAGAAAATTATTAACTGAAACTTTCTTTAAACCACCAAAATGAAAACTCCCAAAGCCTGTCAGTGAAACCATGTGTTCTTCATGAACCAGTCTGTTCAATTATCAAAGAGTATGAAAACAATTAGTGGGACTCACCACTAATTCCCAAAGCAGTTGATGAATCTTTCTGTTCATATAAGCCAGTCTGCTGCTATAATAAATACTTCCTGTCCAGAGATGATGTAATGGCGTATGGTTGCTATCTCTTTATATTGTTTATAGCTATTTCAGCCTGGCTTATTGAAAGAAAGTCACTGCTGAAAGATTATTTATCCTTGGTGATTTTCTGAGCTAATTCAATCTTTTTTGGAATGTAGGTACTCCCTAAATTTCTCCAGTTTTGCTTTAGTCCCTATACCCTAAACGAAGCATTAATAAAAAAATGTAAAGAGGGACACGTGCATTCTGTTAAAGAAATGTTTGTTGAACTGAAGAAAAGAAATTCAAAAGAATGCCAATAAAGGAAAATGTAATAAAAATGTATAAAAAGGTTGCATGTGCACTAACTTATTCAGAGGCCAATGTTCAACTTGCCATCACTATGGACGATTTTCAAAAATGTCTTAAAAAAGTGTGAGTGGCTATTTTTGTGTTGCATATACAGCCTTTTAGTGAATTAGTTGTACCAACAATATTTTTACAGACATTTTTTCAGCCATAAAGGGGAATGTAATATGCTTCATATAATATGCGGCAAAAACATTCACAAAGACGCTTGCAAACGCAACCAGGTTTGGGCCATTTTTGACTGTTTAAAGACCTTAACTACTTCCTTGCAAAGTTTGCAACCAAATTGCTTTTGCAAATATTCATATGTAATAAAATTTTGCAATCTCAAACTGTTTTGTTGAACACAATATTTAACAAAACTGCAGAGCAGGTGTTAAAGGTTCGCAATGTGCAATTAAGATTCACAATGCAATAAAAGCATAATGAAGAATATTATATTGCAACAGGCAAATTCTAATTTTCAAAGTTTTGCTTTTTGAATTTTTTTTTACATTTCCCCATAATGTCTACACTGTAATGAAAATGTTAGGGAAAGATTAAGTCTTTATAGAGAAACTTTTTTGGTGCACAGACAACATTTTCACATTGCTTTAACAACAGTTTTTTTACTGCGTATACAACACTTTTTAAAAAAAATAAAACTGGCAGTAGTATGACAATCCATGAATCTGTCATGTTTACAATATTTACAATTAGGCGACCAACACTTTAAGAACTGTGTATTTACCCTTACTTTCATGAATTCCCCTCTAAGATGCAAGTTATGTGAGTAATGAGTTATGTGAGTAAACAGAGTTGCACCGTTGCTCTAACTATGAACTTTACCTCCAATAATGTGCTCCAGATGAGACCTTAATTCCCAAGGGTTGAGCCCTCGCAATTTTGTGCCACTGTAAGGGGCAGATTTATCAAGTGTCGAATTTCGAATTGAAAAAACTTCGAAATACAAATTCAAAAAGACCAACCAAACCTTTTTTTGGTCGAATAGGTCAGTTTTCGATCAAATAGGCCCATGTTCAGCTGAATTTGAATCATACGAAACGAAGGAATAGCGCATTCGCTCGAATTCGATTCAATGTTTTTCCCAAAAAAACTTAGATTATTCAAAGTCCAACAATTTACTCCATATAGGTTTTAGGAGGTCCCCCATAGGCTAAAACAGCAATTCAGCAGGTTTTAGATGGCGAATGGGTGAAGACAAATTTTTAAAGAGGCAGTACATGATAAATTTTGATATTCCAATTTTCGATTTTTTTTTAAAATTCAAATTGAATTTGGACTATTCCCTAGTCGAAATACACTAAAAATAGCTCAAAATTCAATTTTTTTTCATTTGAAAATTCACCTCGACCTTTGATAAATCTTCCCCTAAATGTATGCAGTGCACAATAATTGGGTGCCAGTGGTTCTTGCAACTTAAACACAGAACTTATTTATTGAAGAGAACAGCATCCACAAGGGAGTTCAAAATAGAGATAAACAGTAACATTGAATTACAGTGGATAGGCATATACTCAAAGTATCAAAAGTCAGTAAAGTCCCCACAGGGACAATAGCATACACAGCATTTATGAAGGTAACATACAGATGAAGCCACTTGGATTTGTGAGATAAATGCGTCATGACTCAAGGTTAATTGAAGAAACTGCGTTATCTAAAGTCATCTTAACTCATTTAATGCATTTAACCTTTCCATTAGCATACCAAAGCACCATTGTGAACAATGGTGAATGCTTTAATTAGATGGGATGTTGTGACTCAGTTTTCTGTGTTAAATGAGATAAATGGGATATCTGTGTTTAGTTATTCTGTGTCAAACAGACAAACCAAAGTGGCTGCATCTGTAGTAAGTAAGGTTGAAAAAAGACACATGTCCATCGAGTTCAACCTTTTTTTTTTTTATTAACTACCTATCTGCCAGTTCATCCAGAGGAAGGCAAAAAACCCATCTGAAGCCTCTCCAATTTGCCTTAGAGGAGGAAAAATTCCTTCCTGACTCCAAAATGGAGCACACTCTAACGCTTAGGTTATTTATTACAGGTTGAATGTTAGAGTTTTTTATACCTCAAATTAACTCACAATTTGAATGGTTCCTTACTTAAGAAAACACTTGAATGGAAAAAACTCAATTCAACAGTTTGAGTTATGAAACCTGAAAACTTGAATTAAAAAAAATTAAAGGTTTTTTTTTTAAAACCTGTGAGTTTTGACCCAAAAACATCAACTTGTAAACACTAATTTAATTAAAAACACAACTCGAACCTTGATAAATAACCTCCTTAGTCCCTACTTCGGGTCAATTGGTACCTGTGATAATAATCTCACTCACACTTCTCAGCTGCTCACCTAAAAAAATTAACTATCTGTCACTCTAAGAGCGACCTATGAAAGTGAGCTAGCCTATCATTACTAGACCTGACCCTATCTAGGTTCCACCTCACCCTTTCTGCCCGTTCAGGTAACAGGATTAACAAAATGGACCCTGAGCACATGTGTGCTCAGATTTTATAGTATAACACAGTGCCTTCTAGTGGCTAAATCTGGGATATTTAAGGGTCATGCATTGACCCAGGAAATGGTGAATTAATCCTTCCCTAAAGGTGCCCATACACTGAGAGATCCGCTCATTTGGCGATGTTGTCAAACGAGCAGATTTTTCCCCGCTATGGCCACCTAGAGGTGAGCAATATTGGGCTGATCCGATCGTTAGCCCTAGGGCCCAACGATCGGATCCTAACGAATACCAATGAATAGATGCGGCCGCGATCCGACGGGATTTTTTTGTCCCATCCGATCGAGATCTGGCCGACTTTCGGCCAGATCTCGATCGGTGAAGCCCGTCGGGGGGCCCTAAACACAGGCCAATAAGCTGCCGACACCTTTAGACAAGCTGTGGGGGAATGCAAAGTAAATTGTGATACATTTATCAGTCCTCTGCAGTGTCTATAGAAAATATTCTCTCTAAAAGTTTTTTTTTTGTTTTATTGTAGTAAAGTTCTTGGCAAAGTGAAAATAGATATCTGCAAAGTATTTCAATTATAATAAATAATATAAATACTTAAATAAATAATTTTATCAATTTATTATTCGGTTGTACAGTGCTGTGTACATTCAGTAAGTAGCACTATATAAATAAATACTTACATATTATAAAAGAGAGAAGTATTGGGAAAAAATGCCCCCCAATGCTATACACAGAAGTCAACCCACCATAGATGTTAAAATATTATGTTTCACTATTGTATTGTAATCTATGCTAGATTGTGGGGAATCTCTTTTACATTATATTGTTGTATACCACACCCCCTCATCTCTACCTATGGGTGTCCTTGACATGGTATTCCGTGTATCCTTGTCAGCATCCATGTTTTTAAAGTTTAACCTTTCCAGGTTGGATGCAGAACCCATTCAGTGTTGTGACAGGCTGACATATTCTATTGGTCTACTCACAACTTGGTAACATGGGGGCAAGTTAGCAACATCCCTGATTATATCATTACTGCTTGGTATGGGTAAGTAAATGGGTGCTTTCCCATTTTTATATTTTAGAAATATAAATTAAGGGGCAGCTTTAGGTTGCTACTCATATCGAGTTTTTTTTTTAAATTATTATGTATCTCTTCACTAGTATTTTTTTGCCTAAATGTTTTGGAATATCACAAGTAGATAAATTATTATTTGGATTAACGTTTATAAGCATGCATTATGACAGAATTACCCAAGAATCTAATTTCAGAGAAACCCTTCAATCACCAGCCACCTCCACCCTTACCTGCCCAGACATATAGATCGCTGCCTACATGTACTGGCTAGTGATGAGCGAATTTATTCGCCAGGCGCGAATTATTGGCGAATTTGTGCTATTCGCCGCCGGCGAATAAATTCATGAAACGGGCGCGAAAATTTGCATCAAAAACTAGACGCTGGCACAGTTTTGCAAATTTTTCTCCATTTTTCGAACTTCGCGGGAAATTCGTGAATTTTTCAGCAAAGCGAAACAGCACAAATTCGCCCATCACTAGTACTGGACATCAAATAAGTGTCCAAGTATTAGTCTATATAATTTCATTCATCCCAACTCCTATTAAATCAATTTTAGTTGGCGCAATCCCTGTTTGCAAACTAACAATTCTTAAATTGCTATGCCCATTTTGCTCATTGAATACTTCTTTGTCTGCCTCTTCAAATCGGTAGAAACTATGTGAAGGCCCTGCAACAAGCCAAACAAAGATATGAATAGGCTTGTAATTAAGTAGATTCCAGTAGAGAATATTGGTGAATTGATTTGGCCAATGAATAATTAAATTCCATCAATAAATGCAATTAACTGTTTATTTGACCATCAAGCCAAATAGACAGAACACCTTAAACAGTTCAGAATTTATGGGGAAGGGGCTGTGTCAGCCTTCTTTTAAATTAGTAGACTAATTAAAAAGACTTCATGCAGAATCGTGTCAAAAGTTAGGGGGAATATTTATAAATCTGTGGAATAAAGAGTATAAAAATATATTTTAATTACATTGACACTTTCATTGTTATAGTAGACAGTATAATATTATTATTATTATTATTTTTAAAGCTGCCTAAAGATTTTACATTAATAAGCAGCCTGCCGCTGCATTTTAGACAAAATTGCACACCTCTATTTTGCCAGAAATTTATTCAGTTTGGTGCTGTGAACCTTTAAGCCTATTCTAAAGAATTCATTTTCTCTAAGCCTTCATAAACTTTCTAATGGTAGGGGAAATGTATTTTGCAGGATGGGTTGTGTTGCACATACAGTAGTAACATTACAATGACTCGTCTCTGATTTTCTATACAACCTCCAAATGTACTTGCCATTAAAGTCTCAGAACATTTTTTTGTTCATCTGCACACACTGTGGGAAGCAACAAGCAATTACAACCCCACCGAGCCTGAATATATGTTTTAATATTTTTGTTGTACTTGAATTTGTTGCCATGTCATAAGCTTCTATCTCTGTGATCTTAAAAGCTATGCCTTTTTTTGCTAATGTGGTATATTGTTCAGTTTGTCTTACTCTTGCTTACATGCTTGCAAGATATGATTTATAAACAAGTGGGGATTGAGTTTTTTTTATCTTGATTGTTAATGTTTAAGGTCTTGAAATTTTGTACCTGTGTAAAATATGGAGGTCTCCAGGCCTGGATTTGTTGCATGGCCACAAAAGCTGGGGCCTAGGGTGGCAAAATTTCAGGGGCGGCATGCTGCCAAGCTGCATTGTAATTGGATACCAGCACTGGAGACTGCAGCACGCCAATCTCCAGTGTTTGTACTCCATACCCAATGCATCACAATGTGTGCACGCACAGGAGGCGGAAGTGAAAGTGGTGGGCAACGGGGGCGTGACAAGTTGTGCCAGCAAGGGGCACCAGATTTTTTATCATAAAGTTAAAATAGTCACTTCATAACTGTACTTAACTGATATTTGTATTGTATTCATGGGTAGCTAGTTATCGGTCTTCACTTAAGTAATAGCAGTACTACCTTTTGTATTATACAATAATGTTAAAGGGTATATCCCCTTTTCAACATGAGTTCTTTGCTTATTCTTTTAGTTACAAAAATAAGTGTTTTTTGTAAATTGTGTACCCTGGTAAGCTAATTATCGATCTCCAAACATAGATTATTTCATGATTTACACAATAGGCAAAATATGTGTTTAGTGCAATACCTCTCAATTGAACGTGTGTCGAAGAACTGCCCCTTTAAATAGAGCACAGCGTTAATTCGCTAGCGTTTGGCATTTTCGTTACTGCGCAAATTCACTAACGAACGCTGGCCTAGTTTCGCTAGTGTTACTTCGCACCCTTACGCCTGGTGAATTTTCGCTAGCGACGTAACTACGCAAATTCACTGAACTGAACGCTACCTTTTACGCTGGACTTCCTTCGCCACCTCAGACCTGGCGAAGCGCAATAGAGTAGATAGGGATTGTTTCAAAAAAAGTCAAAATTTTTTCTAAGTCCCAAAACACGCTGGCGTGTTTTTTACATTATGGGTGATAGGCTGAAAAAGATCGAAATTTTTTTTGGGGCTCCCCTCCTTCCCCCTACATTTCCTGACTCATGGCAACTTACCTAGACAGTGGGCACATGTGTAGGGCAAAATAAAAATTTTATTTGATGATTTGAAGGTTTTCTAGGCATTTGTAGTGCTGATACATATTCCTCCATTGAAATTTGAATTTGGCGCCCTATGCAAATTAGCCTTCGCTAGGGTAACTTCGCTTTACTTAGCGAATCAACGCTAGCGCAACTTCGCAACCTTACGCTACCCCTGTGCACAACTTCCGATTTTAGTGAATTTGCGAAACGCTGGCGAAACTACGCCTGGCGAAGTGTGGTGAAGTGCGGCGAAGCACGGCGAAGCACGGCGAAGCACGGCGAAGTTGCGCCTGGCGAAACTACGAATGTTAGTGAATTTGCCCCATGGTGTCTCTAATTGTGCAGGGGTTACTGTAAGGCTAAGATGTGTTCAGTTTTGCCCCCTTTTGTGTGTGTATGTAAAGATGTTTACACTTTAGCTATTCAAAAACCATTCATTTCTTTATAATGAAATTGGCAAACACATCTCCATAAAGGGACTCCCTGCAGCATTATACTAATGCAGAGGTGAGCATAAAATGTAATTTCTAATTATTGTAATTGTTAACATGGGGTCATAGGAAATTACCTAGCAGGCTCTGTTAGGATTATTGACTTTTCTCTAAAACCTCACTTACTCTTGTCCTTTACAACAAACTAGAAAAACTGTAGCCTTCTCAAGAAAAAGTATGCATAATCACTAGGGAAAAGAATAAAGAATCTGCATCTAAGATTCTACAAATGTCATGGCCATTAATAAAGACAACAAGATCAATGAAACTGAGACCTAAGTTTAATACCCACTATTCATTGAAATAATGACAATTTATTTAAACTAAATCACTACGAGCATCAATTCTGAGTTGAAATTATGTGAACATAACAATATCACAGCCTACTTATTGCTGTGAGATGGACGACTTAGAAATCCATGTCCGATAGAAGAAAAATGATAGATTAAAGTTTTAGTGCTTAGAATAATATTACTTAGAATGTAAATCCATAACGCCTCCATTGATGCTTTCGACATCTCCCTCTTCTGACTTTTTATTTTCCAGGAAATTGCTGCCTAAAGGAAAGAAGAGCTTATTATATTGGATTGTTTTCTTAATTGCTTCTTGCATTTTCTGCCAGTTTATTAACAGAGTCCAAGTCAATCACATCATATGCCTCGAATACGGTTTAGTGTTCAGAATTTGTTTTTGACACATTTTGCAGTATATTCTTCAAAAGTAAATGTCTTTCCTAAACAGCAAAGAGTAAAAATCTCATATCATATACGGCAAGTTGGATGTATTATATTTGTTTCATATATAGGCATATTTTTCCTTGTTTTTTCAGTGATGAAAAAAAATTAGCCCAACCCCTGACCAGTTGTGTCAATTTACAGGATCAAACATTCTAATGTGAAAATGTACTCCATGTGATATGTTTATTTAAACAACTGGATTTGAAAAAAAATTCTGAAAACCACACAGCTTCTTCAGAAAAATATCCTGAAAACCTAAAATATGCAATTTCCACTTTTTTGGGGGTTAAGTATGCACCAGTTTTGCACACCCTTCAGGAATGATTTCAAGGCATTTTTGTGCCACTGGGAGTCTTTTATAAAGTTCATGCAGTGCATATTTATTCGCAAATGGGTTTATTGTCCATGTTTTTTTCCTGAAAGTTGAAATTTTGCACTGTTGTGCCCCTCTTTCTGCTTTTTAGTGAATTCGCATTGAGCTAAAATATTTTAAATGGCTCGCAAAATGAGACGGGAGTTTACGTGAGTGTGGCCACTGTGCGACTGTAAATTAAATATTATTCTCTATTCTATATTTTCTCAACCTCCAAAGTGATGGCATAACTCAAATGCAAAAATTGTCGCAATTTAGGATTGTCATATTTAAAATCTCTTATGCACATTCGCATAATGAATACAAATTTGCAATTCTGTTTGCACATTGAATACTATACACGACTCTTATCCAGCTTTGTAAATATAACCATATGCAGAGCAAATATGTTCACTGTGCCAACCATTCTGCACTGCACAAATTTTATATATAGTAAATCTGGCTTACTGGTGAAATAACAATAAGGATCCTACACACATTAGGCAAAACTGTATTTGGGATCAGGCAAAGGATCATGATAGGCAGCTAGGAGTGTAAACAGTTAACAGGCAAGAATTTTGAAAATGCAATATAGAGGCTAAAGCTGGCCATACACGTTCAGATTTAAGTCTTCTTCCAACGAAAGGTGGACACAGACAGACACAGATCGTACGTTTTAATGTAACGATTACACCTAAACAGTCAGATTTAAATTGTAGGGTTTACAATTAAATATAATATAATTGGTAAACTATAAAATCCAGGGAGGGAGAGTTTAGATATAATAAACCTTATGTTTCTTTGTTACACATGTTTTTGTTATTTTTGCTTGGAGTGCTGTCAGTTTCCACATATATTTACTTTATTTTGTGATCTGACACCCTGGTCTTTATGATCACCTCATGGGTGTGCATTCCTACATGTGACCATTTAAAATCGTATTTTTAACATCCTCCTGGATTACAGACCAAAAAAAAATGTTTTATAAACAATTCAATTTTTTATTATAATGGCGTATATGGAGAAAAGCAAATTGATGAGGTTGGTGGATAATAGGTTTCTAGATAACGGATCACATACCTGTACTAGCATAATGCAACTCTATTCAACATATACTACATATATTATAGGTAATCACATACACTATATCTTACATATAGTATTTAGAAATGGAATTTGTTTATTATTAGTAATTGTATTTACATTTGATTCACGTACGTTCATATTACCTTAGTCATACGTTCATGAGTGAGTATATACATTTCCACATTTCCTCTATAGGCGTGTGCGTTTTCAAAATACGTCATAATTCATAGGTCATCACGTGATCCATACGTAATAGGTCAAGTAACTATTTCGTCCGAAACACAATACATGCACAGATTTTATCGTTATCCAACCAAAAGTTTCTAACCTGTCCGATCGACTCAACGACCGATCTTCATGGTACGATAATTGTCCCAACAAGAATCTTACACTTATGCTCCGAAAATCTTACGAAACTACCTTTAACTGTAGTGTAACTGTAATGACGACAACCAAGTTGGGAAACAAGGTCATGGAAAGCAAAGACAACAGGGAAACCCTCAAAGCCAGCAAAATAGCATGGAAATGATAAACCAACACATATTACAAAAAAGCCAAATTAACCATTGAACATCACCTTACTAGGACAAACACAATGTCATAAGGAAACCCAGAATGGATAGAGAGTAGGGATGGGTGAATTTGACCCATTTCGTTTCCCCAGATATTTGCCAGCGGCGAAACAAGGCGAAAAAATGTGCCCATTCCTAATAGATTTGCCTGGGTGGGACTGTGGTTTGCACATCGGGAAGCCCATGATGACCAGAAGGAGAATGCATCTGGGATTCTGAGAAACAAAAATTAGGAAGTCACACCCATTTCTTAGCACACCTTAAACAGTGACATTAACTGTGATTATCAACTGGACAGAAATCATTCTTTTGACTGGGACACCTGCCTTTTGTTCT
Organism: Xenopus laevis; assembly: GCF_017654675.1. Lineage (NCBI taxonomy): Eukaryota > Metazoa > Chordata > Amphibia > Anura > Pipidae > Xenopus > Xenopus laevis. The sequence goes on from NC_054377.1 coordinate 73,191,415, forward strand.
TGAACCAATTCATTGTTGCTTTGGTCTTTGGCATCAATGAACTGTTATTCCTGCCTGTTATTCTATGTATTGCCCCTTGCCTGCCTGCTTTACTACTCTGACCTCTCCAATCCTGATCCTACCTGCTTGTGACTACTCTGACCTCTCCAATCCGAGCTTTGCCTGTCCAATGACTATTCTACGTTCTCCTATCCTGATCCCGGCCTGTTTGACGATTCTCTGCTTGTGCTGGCCCGGCCTGCCTCTTCCTGGTGATGTTCTTTCTTCCAGTATCCTGGTGAGACGATCGTGCCCCTTTGCTTGTCCAGAACCGTTAGCTTTGCTCCTCTCTCAAATAAGACCTGGCGGCATCCGATTAGCCGAGGACTCCTCCCAAGGTGAAAGGCGGCGGTTATAGGCAGAAGTGAGAGCCAGGGAGCTTAGCTTGGGTTCTGGATATAGGGTGCCTAACGTGACACACATTTATACTGAAAATTGTCCATACAATTTCCAGCTTTTATGAATCATTGTATTGTAATTATATTTTAAAAAAATCATGAAACATTGTATGTGTTCTGTATAAGTAGCACTACTTTAAGCAGTCTAGTGTATATAAATTTAGGTTTATAAGTTGTAGAGCAGTTCTTCTTTGCTCTTCTGGTTGGATATTATTTCATTACATTCAAGCAACACAGTTGGCCCTCATTAGTAATGTAATATTAATTTCTCCATACTGGTGTGCACATCAAGTGGTACAATACAGTGAATATTTCTACTGAATGTTTTAAGATATTTTAGCAGGATTTTCCTGCTAAAAACTATATGAAATACAAATTGTATTTTATTGAATTATGCTTGTCACAGGGGAATACTTCTGAAGCATAACTCTCTATAAGCTTTACACCAAAGTTGTTCCTGCTGATGCTATGCCCAGTGTATCCCATCAATGTACCCTAGTCAGTCAGCACATTATTGAAAGAAAAAACACAGCAATAGGAAAAGACACTAATGCTTTTAATATTTCATTAGTCATATGCAATGAAAACTTGCATGTATTCTATGGTAGCCCTTATTTCATTTCCTGGCTCATTCAGTTTACCATTCCAATCTGGAACAAAATTTCTTGATTAAAGCATAAATTAATCATTGCAAATCATACTGATTTTTTTTCCATCCCAACCCAGTTCTTGCTTTTCAATTCCAAAAGAACCTGGCATGGCTTTGTTAAAAAAAGAATATTGTGAAGTTAATAATACATAGCTAAACTCCCATTATTCTGGGAAGAAATCCAAAAGATCTGCCAAAAAGAGCTGGAAGGAAAGGTGTCCATCATTTGCCCTACTATTTGCCATACTCTAGAGTACCTGATAGGTGCACATATTTTTTAAATCTTTCTGGGTCTCCAACATATATTTATTTACCTTTTTTAACTTTTCTTGCCGCTTGATAGCAATGGATTTTGAAAGTTTTTAGAATGTATTTAATGGATGCCTCCATGTTGTTTTAATAGATGGTGTTTTTGTTTTCATATGCCATTCTAGCTGACATATGACAGTAAAATGAAAATAAAAATCCAGGTAGAATAAAAAAAAATTGCAAAAACAAAAAGAATTCCAGTGATATGTTTTAAACTGTATAAGCTTCTGCTTGTTCAGTCTTGGCTGCAGTTGATTTTTCACATTTGCAAAACATAAGTGTACTTTAACTTACTTGTACACAGTCATCAGCCAATTCAAGTATAATCTTTTATAGAGTAGAAGAATACAATCAAAGAAACAATGAGCCTTTGAAAGGTTTTCATTCATAAGATTTCTCTGTACTAGCCCTATGCCTAAATGAAATTGGCATGTATAAAAAATTGGCATGCCTAACTCTTGGCTTGTCTTTTCAGTGTCAGAATAAAAGATGTAAGAGCTAGAAATAAATACCACATGGGTGTTATGCAAATATGAATAGTTTAGGTATATTTAATAGGGAGGCACCAAACCCTAGACTCAGTTCAAGACTTGGCTAAATGTGAGCAATTTTCACAAAGTTTGTCTGAATTCTTATTGTTCAGTTGAATCAAATACAAAGTCATATGAATTTAAAGCACTGGGCCTTAGAAGGCAACAATGTCTGTGCATATGATGCAATTTTTGTTTGAACAAATTAGGGTTTGGATTTGTTGCATCTTTTGAAGAGGATTCAATAGTTGTCTAAATAGAAAAACGTATAGCATACATGCATTCCTTATATTTTATTAGATATTATATTGCATTAAATATTTGAATTGCTATTCTTTATAAATGGTGCTGCTATGTTTAAGGCAATGATTATGAAGTCTGTTTTTACTTTAATATATCTTTTTAATATGAAATACCAGACAACTCTCTGAGTATCAGATTGATGATTATGTAAATCACTGAAATATGCTTTCCTATAACTAAATCTTTCCTAAAGGACAATACAAAGTATCCCAAGATGCATCATTATTATGCATGCACCGATTTGGCTGAATCTTTTATGGAAAATTCATCATTTGTCCAGATCCAAAAATAATGAGTTAAGTGCATGCCTAGAACTATACATTATATAGGTTTTAAAACTTTAGGCATAGATAGAAAGAATGGCTTATACATATTTATAACATCTGCCTTATAGCACCAACCTTTTATATAAAAATTAGCTATTCTCATTCTTTGCATATGAAAATCTCAAACTACAAGTATTTCATGTTATTGACTTATGTTTTATTATTAATTTTGTAACAAACAGTTAAAAAGTATAAGTTGCCTGAAAAAGACTACCTGTATATGATCATAACATCACTGATTGACCGGAGACCAAGTTCTCCTATTCAGGAGGCTTTGAATCCAGAATCTAGGTGCTGCAAAAAGTTTGAATCTGCTCTGTACCTTCTCTAATACAATAATGTCCTGTCTGAGTGATGGAGACAAGAACTGTACAATATATTCTAGATGGGGCCTTACAAGTGCTCTATAAAGTGGAAGAATAACCACTTCCTGCCGTGAATCATTGCCCCTTTTAATACAGCTCAAGACCTTATTTGCCCTTGATGCTGCTGACTGGCATTGCTTGCTACATCCAAGTTTATCATCTACAAGGACTCCAAGGTCCTTTTCCATAATGGATTTGCCTAGTGCAGTCCCATTAAGGGTATAAGTGGCTTGGATATTTTTACATCCAGGTGCATGACTTTACATTTATCAACATTGAATCTCATTTGCCACTTTAATAATTGCAACACATAAGGGCTCAACAAATTGCAACACAAAAGGGCTCCTTTACAGCTGCAACTGCAGTGAGCAAAGTGCAAGTTCAAGAGCAATTGCCATGCTTTTTCCCATAATGCAGCATTTTTTCAAGAATTTCAGTGTCGTCAGTGTCACAAAGGGTTATAACACAACTATGCTCACACTTTGCCATAAGTCAGATACAGTTGTGCTGAAAGTATTCTATGTCTGGTTTTCAAAATCTAAGGGAACCCTTGAGATATCTCCTGGTTGGGAGTAGGGATGTAGCGAACTGTTCGCCCGCGAACTAGTTCGCGCGAACTTCGACCGTTCGCGTCCGCCGAATGTTCGCGAACGTTTGGGAACGTTCGCATTTTGAGTTCGCGTTCGACCATTCGACCATTCGACCATTCGAATTCCTTCGACCGCTAAAAATCGAACGATTTCCATTCGTTCGAACGATTGTAAGCATTCGATTCAATGAAAAGCATTCGATCGAATGGCTTCGATCGTTCGATTCGAATGAAAATCCTTCGATCGAACGATTAAAATCCTTCAATCGTTCGATCGAACGATTTTAGCGGGTGTTCGAAGTTCGCGAACTGTTCGCGAACGTTCGCATTTTTTGCCGGTGTTCGCGAACGGCGTTCGCGAACACCAAATCGGCAGTTCGCTACATCCCTAGTTGGGAGCTGGTGGTAGCTCCAGGGTCCTCTGTATCAATAATTGCAACTGAGCTTTATTCAGAATGGTGGCAGGCATAACGGAGCGGCACCAAGTGCAATTATATGACAGTTTAGTGGTGATGTTTATTTTTTTTAGAACTGAACTCTGACAATGAAATGTTTGGACCAAACTATGTCTTTAAATGCTTGATGAGTAAAGGCTGTGTGCAAACATTTTGTTTTGTATTTGTTTTCTAATAGTGGTGTGCACCATGTGGTGACTGGATATAAACAAGTACAGAATTATATGTGTGTATATGCATAGCAGTTTTACTGTGTTCTCCACGGTTGGTTTTGTGCACTGGTGTTACAACTTGCATCCAGATGTTTGAACACCCAACATTAAAAAGAACATTGCCTGGGGGATTCATTCACAAGTTATTGAAACAGGTCATTTCTTTCAACAGTGCAATAGGTTTTCTGGGGAGGGTGGTGCTGTTTTTTTGGCAGACTGACTAAATCCCTCTTCCTAAGAAGTAGACAAAAAGACTCCCCCCTCCTAAGATGTAGACATAAAATTCTCTCTTTGTAAAATGCAGACAAAATGATGCACTCATTTCTGCCATTAAATAGCTGTGATGTAATGAGTAAATGCAGAGATGTATAGATAATATTTCTCAGAATGGTAGAGGGTCATAATGTCTATTTATAACAATGTACAGCAATTTTTTTTCCTTTCAACCAGGCTGCATATTATAGAGAACAGTGATGGGTTATTTAAGATTCAGAGGCAGACAGTGATTGATTTAATTTTTGTCTTTATAGCAATTATTTAGACTGCTAAAGACAGACTGTGCTAAGTGGAAGGAAATGTCATTAAAATCAGCTTAAACTTGAAGGGTAAGACTCATATACTAATCAAAGAAAACTTACCATGAGGCAGACAACGAACTGAAAGCATAATATAGTTTTATTTGGGAATGTACAACAACGCTGCTGCATAACCTGTCAGCACCATGCAATCTCTGTTTATTGTACAGACCACAAAACATGTATTTGAAAGAAAAAAAGGAATACTTTACAGAGTAACTAAAATCCTAAGATAATTATGCATCATATATGAGTTGTGCAAGTTTTCTTAAATCTTATTTCTCATATCACATGAAGGTTAGATTATATAAAAGCAAGGCATAAGGGCTTACAGCTTGACTGCTCCATTTTAGGTTATCAGTGTTATAGGAAAGAGCTGCTGAACCCCATCTTTGGTACATCAGTCTAACCGACAAAGATTGATAAATCAGATGTCCATGCTTCCCCCTGTATTTGTAGGCCTTTCTCCTGAGCTTCATTCTTTTCTCTCAGACAGGGGCAAAGATTAAGAAGACTGGGCTTCCCCATGACCATAATGAATAGTTTGCATTATATTAGTTCATAGGAAGGTGGCAGTAGCTCCAGAGTTTCCACAGTGGCCTGTGTCTACAGACAAAGCACACTTGCTCCCAAAGAATTACGTGCAGATTTCATTTTGATGACCAATGGCAGAAATGTCAACAATCTGAAGATTTTCAACACAATTAGATCTGTTTAGTGCAATTACTCACTTGCACCCTGCACCCCCTAGCAATGCCAATGAACAATGGGAAGCACACAGCCATACTATTTTCTTCTGTTAAAGAACAGGTGAGCCAAATGCACCATGCATGCCTGCTTCTCCTGTGTGTTGCATAAAACCGAGAACTATTAGCTATTGAATGGAGGAGTGAAGTGGGTATTAAGATGGTAGCATAGCTGTGTTTACTACATTGCCTTTAGCTACTAGGGATATGCTTTTGTCCATGACAACAGCAGTTTGGAGCATAGTCAACAGTTCTTTAAACGCAGCCCCAAGACAATCACAAACTCCGTGAGACAAGCAATTTATTACATTACCATAGAAAGTAGTTCCACTTATTAATCCCCTTATTCAACATAAGATTATGGGTCAGTTTATTAACGTTCAATCTAGAAATCCTTCTTTTTAACTTTGACGAAACCAATCCAGTACCAACAGGCCACACAAATTTGCTGCGAATTTTCATGTTTTGTCGCAAGCAAATTAATTTGCGAAAAAATTCACTGGCAAAAAATCTGACACATCAAAAACAAAATTGGCATGTGTCAAAATTGGTGCTGGCTTAAAAATTGACGTGCATCAAAATGATTCAGACGCCCATTAACTTTAATGCATTTGGACCAAATAGTCGATCGTGTAAAAATTGTCGCTTGTGTCAATGCCCATTGACTTCAATGCATTTCGCGAATTTCGCGGCACAGATTCGCCTATCACTATTGTTCAACTGTGCATCACTGCATTCACAGACAGTGCTACACAAGTAAAAATACAAATATACATATAAATACATAATTTCTAACATTTTATGAACAATTGTTATGCTTTATTTTATTATAATATTAAATGTTATGCCTAGGACCAACACAGATGTTTGAGTGGGAGTCACCCAAGTGCCTGGCCAGCAGTTACTAGTATTTAAGCCCAAGCTCTTGAGAGTTGCTGTACGAGACAGCAGTTATTTTCCTCCCATGCACTTTTATTATAATACAAAAAAAATGAACTGTTTATATTTGACAAGTCATTTTTCACAGCTCCAGAATGGTATGCAAAAAGTAGTATTTTTATGTCCAGAGATCACTTTAATAGAAATGAACATATTGAACATATTTGGAAACATACTGTTCTTTTTCTGCTTTCTTGCTAAGGTTGTTGCTATTGATCAAGGCTTCTGAACTGATCCTACTAATTCAATTTAAGGTAAAACCAGAAGTAGCTAGCTAGGAAAACTTTTTATTACATATATAAATCAATACAGTTACACTCTGAGAATCATAAAAAGGAACATTATAGTCTATATCAACATCTAAGTGTATAGTTTGCACGCTTCTCCATGTCATATGCCTGTGAATAATCAGTGGGGAAAATGTTTATATGCAAAGGTAATAATCAGTGCAAATTTGTATTCAAAGGTATTACATTATAATGGAATCCTAATCAAATAGAGAACTGCATTTGTATTTATGCAGAAGAATATAAGGTGCTTAAATTAAAAACATAAAGCTTTTTTCTGTCAAGTGAAATATTTAATATTGAGATTCTGCATTCAGCAAATGTTTTCAAGATGTTTTGTGTTTCAGCTGGTTGTTGTGCTTAAAACATTCCATACTTTGAATGATTCAAACTTCTTCAATATTATCCCCACTGTATTATCTTCCCTCTTGCTTAAACCCCTCTGCAGTTCTGCTCTTTGTGCTTTCTTACACTCTAACTATACTCCTTCACATTCACTCAGATCTGCTCAAACCTGTCTTCTTTTAAAACCCTGTGTTGTCTGGATCCTTCTCTCAGGCTGAACACTGTCTTTGAAACAATCTAACCGGTGCTAGTGAAGTGAAACACAATGTCAGATAACACGATGCTATAAATAAAGAAGAGTAAACTTCTTGATGCACAGTGTATTCGTTTCAGACTTTTGTTTGGTACACAATAAATCCAGAGAATCGGGAAGAAACAGACAGAATTCTATCACAAAGTAGAGAACAATTTATCTATGACTTATAAAACACTCCGCAAACTGGTCACTCATATATTATAGCCTCTTAACAAGGAGAACTGCACACAGGGGAAAGGTGGAATTAAAACCAATTGTCTGTGCAGTTCAGTCAGTAATTTACCCGCTCTGATGTGTGATGTACATAATCCCAGTTGTGGCCTAAAGATACTCTATTTTGTGCCCTAGCCAGAATTATTCCCTTGTTACATTTGGTATTGAAGAAATATTCAGTTCTCTGCAGAAGAGAGGAATAAGCATGTATTTTAACTTTTCTGCATGCAGCCATATTCTATATATTGTATGTAAACATTATTTCTATCACAAAAAAGAAATGGGTTCGCTTGCATTTATGTCTGTATTTTACTTTAAAAATAAAGGTGTTCTGTTAGGAAAATGTTTGAAGTGCAGCAAAGACTGTCAGTGTTTTGTGCATCATCTTTTTTATCTTCATTCCTTCAATTCATCATTTGACTCTCGTTTGGAAATATGTATTCATGTTTGAATAATGCTATTCAGTCCTAGGGGCTCCAGAGTAGTAACAAATTCAATTTAGGGCCTTAAAACATATTGAAATTGTTCATTGTTAGTGCCTTATTGCAAACACAAGTTCTGCTTCCATTGTCCCCGGGCAGCAAATGAGTTATAGGCAAAGTTATGGTGCACGGAGTTACCTTCTGGTTTTGAAGTAAGTGCAGGGACAGCAGAGTCACAATTGTATCCCATCCACCCACTATTGAGTTTTCATTCTGGGAGGTTGCTTGTTTTTAACATTGCCTCCGTTGACAGTGGAATGCTTGCTGTTCAGAGGACTGGGTCCAGTGATTGTTAAGGGATAGTAGCTGACTGGTAGGGATACAGACTCATTGCAGGCATTGGCCCCATTGTGCTGTGACAATTGGTTGCCTGGCTTTACTTGCTGGCATGTCAGGTAGCCTTGTGAGGTGCTTTGTTACTTTGGCAAGGATTTAAATGTCAATATAAAACCTGCCTAACTGCTAGTTAGATTATTAGGTTATGTGAGCTCCAAATACTGTATATATGTATGTCCAGTGTATAGTAAGCCATTATAAATATTATGTTAATTGCTCTTATTATTGTTATTTGCATTTGCTAAAAATGTTCTGATCGTTAAAAAAAAAGTGTGGCCTGCTTTAATCCCAAATTAGTTGTGGTTATTATCTTCTGGATGCAACCCACAGGTTAAAAGCAACTGAACTGGAGCAGTTATGGTATTGTATAGATCTTAATTATTATTATTATTACATTAATTAATACATGTGTAATTACACATGAAACATACAACTATATATGATTGATACAGAAGTGAATAGAGTCCAGCTTTACATAGAAAGCTTTTATTTCACCTGCATGTGCTAAGACAAGGAAAGTCTTATTCAACTGATGGTACCAATTTGTTAGCTTACATTGAATACAATCACTAACTCTGGACCCCAGGCTAGTGTTCCTCTTTGCTATAAAATGCACCAGACCAGAGTACTAATCAACTATATTCTGTCATTTTACAACATTCTTTACCATGCTTGGGATTTTTGCCTGCATACTAAGCTTATATGGGCTATACTTTTACTTTGAATGTGAACAGTCTCAGACATCCAATGGATCCCTTGGAAAAGACAGAGGATGGCAGCAGAGTGATCAATGGAATAGTAAAGTGGTCCAGTGCTTTTTTCAGACAAGGAGGGCATATAGTTAGAGATTATGTCCACTGATAGTGCCTAACAAATTACTACCATCAATTGAATAACACTTTATTTGTCCTTTAACTGTTGAATGCTCAAAAAAGCTTGATTCATTAAGCTTTACAAACACATAAGAGTCTACAGGTATGACATACACCTTAGAAACACTTTTGCATTGTTCAATCCCGGATCTGATATCCTGGGAAGGGTAAGTGTTTCTTTAAAATATCTTTATTGGTATCTGTACACTTCTAGTCTCTGCAACCTGATCACAAGTAGAAATCAAGCAGCATATTTTTCTTCTCTCTATTCTTTAATCTCTGTTCATGTCATTTAATCAAGTCATAATGCACAATGCATTAGGCTTATGTGTAATAATGATGTTTAAGGGGTTAACTGCCCACTTAGGCCATCATCATCATCATCATCATTTATTTACATAGTGCCAGCAAGTTATGCAGCACTTTACAGTAATTTATAGTGAGCAGGGGACATCAGGGACTGTCAGAATCTTCTGGTTATCCCATTACTGCTATAGCAACAGTCGGTAAACTTTCTGTAGTTAATTTATTTTACTTTCCGCTGTGTCATCCTTCCAGTGACAGTGAACAGCACAGCCAAATAGCAGGGTGGGGTGCATTACACATATGTCTGCTATAGTTAATACCTAAGAATAAATTCAAAATACAGGACTTGCAACTGAAGTTATAAGTATTAAGTTACAACAACTAAAGTGTTACATTTGTGTTAAATCCGTTGTCACATTTATATGCTAGAACTCTTAATATGGTGTCAGAGAATATTGGTCTATGTAAAAGTATGCTAAAAATAAGAATGATGTATTTTTCTTGGTTTATTGCAGAACAGTGAATATCCATGTGTATTCACTCAGTTTCAGCCTGAAGGAACATTCCACCCTTGTTCTGTAGGTGCATGACCTTATGTTTCAAAAGATCCCTGAAAATGCACACAGAGGTCAGAGTTTCTTTGTTAAACACAGGGTGAGATGTAAGATATCACCAGGCCTTAAGCCAATGACAACAGCAATATAATAAGACAGAGCCAAAGCAAGTATTTCATAACACAGCTTGTCTTCGAAGGATAAAAAAAAGGACAAATGTAGGCTTTCTTACCCAAAGGAAAAAGATTTCACTCTGACACATTCTTTGCTGGTTAAAGACATCTTTTGGTCATTTGATGAAGTTTTAAAAATAAAATTTAAGGTTGCCAAAATAAATTGTCAATGTTCGTTCCAAATAGATAGAGATAGCTTTGCATACATGAAATAGATATTTTACTAACAGTTCTTTCTGAAGCAGATATGAATGCTAACTTAACAATAATAAATTCAAATCTAAGCTTGTATAATAAAAAGATTGGTTACCTATAATGCTCTTGTGTGTAGAACTTCAGCATGCTCACTTTTCACGTGACTGCTCAAGCAACAACATTTCCCTGACACTCTGTTTGGTAAGGAAGGCTGCTTTTTTATCCATACCTCCCCTTTATAATCTAGGGAATAGACTCCGGTGTCTCTTGTGGAAAGCTGCTTTAAACACATCAAAGCATTCTGCTGGTCAGACTTGTAGAGCCTAAAAGGAAACTGTAAATTTAAAGCCCAGAAATAAAATAAAAGTGAAGATAATTTCAAATCAAATCAGTGTTCTCTTTTATCACAGAGGGCTTTTTAACAGTTGTGTACTTCTTTTGGAGCTGAAATTCATGTACTCTCAGGGAATATAGAGAGATTAAAAGAAAAACAAAATACACGTTTGGCTTCTGAGTTATTGGTTTCAGAAGTTATTGGTAATGTTGAGCAATTATTGTAGAATGTAAAATCTATATTAAATAGGTCTAAGGAAAAAAATACTTGTATATACATGATAATAATAATAATTGTTATTGTTGTTGTGCATATTTTTTCCATGAATGACTTGTATTACTTTTCTTCATTTGTAGAACGAGGAATTAACACACATCACAGATAAAAAAAGTAATTTAAAGCCTATATTAGTTTTTCTGCTGTTGTCAAATGCCTGTTGGTAACCACACAGGAATGCAAAATGAGTTGGGAAGGGTGTAGTCCACCAAAGTCCACCAAAGTTCTCCTTGAAGGCAATGCTCCAGTCAATTCACCTGATGCCAGAAGAACTATCATCAACAATATTTGATGGTTACCCAGAAATAGAAATTCCTCAAAAAGGTTCATCCAAACCACATTTTTGTACCAGTTTACCCTTTCAACAGCAGTAAATCATATTAACTAACAAGGCATGCTTTGTTTTTCATCATCTATATTTTTTCAACAGTTCATACATTTTTGCCTTTTCCCTCACCACAATAAAAACATACAGAAATCTCTAATGTTCTGGTTATTATCTAACATGGGTCTACCCTGGGTCTAATCAATATAAAGCCCCCTTTAACCCTCATCACTGAAGTATGTGTCATTTAATAAAATAGCAAAGCTTTGTCTTTTACAGCTCTATTTGTTTGAGAAACATGCTGCAAGATGGGCACACGTTAATTTACCCAGCTAATGGCCGACCTGCATTGCATTTAATGAAAGGTAATTGAAATTATGTCCTTGTTCAGAGATTTTCTACCAGTTTTCCACAGGGATAAGAATGGCTATAATGTAGGTTCCTTTTCACTATTAAATATAATATGTTGTCAAATGCTGCTATATGTTCATAATATTACAAATAAATACATACATAGATCCCTACATACAGTATTTTACAAACATGGCTGATTTATAATGCATGGGGAACTTAGACCAAAACAGTACTTTAAAAATTATTCTTTTCATGCAGATTCTCTAGATCCAATGTCATATCTGTATAAATATTCCTAACTGAATTCCCTCATCAGTGGAATAATTGTCACAGTCAATTCTTTTTTCATTAAAACACAAGATAAATTATTACAAACAGAGGGATTTGCTGTATTTTAAAACGAGTCTTTCTGATATCACATAAAAATGTTCTTTCCATTTTAATCATGAGGCTCAGACATTTCAATCTAGACCATTTTAATTATCATTCTAGCAATATCCCTGTATAATCTCATAATATTGTTATGTATGGGTGTGCTACCACCACAGCGAATATATATACAAAAGGCATAATTGGGGATAATGTTTCAATATAAATGTCTTTCTCTATTGAATTGAGACAAAGTTGTTTTTAACATGAATAAATATTGAATGCAAACACACACACATATATCAGGTCTGGTAAACATAACTAATAGTATTTCAACCACACATTTATTTTATACCTGTTAAGTTCAAACCCTTTTATTTTTACAATGTTAATAGAGGAGACAGTGTGTGCATCTGTGCTTTCTCTCTCTATATTTATATTTTATTCTTTTTTAAGAAAAAATACATTTCACTTAAAAAATAAGCAGATATGAATGAATATTATATTTTAATACACACAAATGAAACTCAAAGTAAACCTTTATTTAAGAGACCTTCTCAAATTCATTTGTACTTTATCGGCTATGTACATCAAACACTTGCCAAACTGCTAACTTATTCCTTGCGATCCATTTTCTCCATTTCTACTTTGACTGGTGTCATGTAAGATTCCTTTAAGCAACAAAAAAAGTCATAATCCATTTGATTTTCTTTCTTCCCATGAGAAAAACTTTTGACAGATGATAAATAGCAACTGCTGACAGTCATCAATGTGAAGCTATCATGCTTTTACATTAAATACAAAAACAGAGTTGCAAAATCACTTGGGAAAAGACTTTTGACACATAAGAGACAAATATATAATCCTCAGAACTAAATCACTGTTGGGATCTAAGCCAGTGCAACAAAGCACAACTGCTTTTAGAATCACACAAAGTCCTACTAAAGCTATCTTTGATATCTGGAACATTTTGCATGTTCCAATCCAAAGTATCATGCTGTTTAACCACACACTTCTGTCAAGCAGGCAAACATCAGTAACAATATGTGCACAAATGAAAGATTATTTAGCACTGCTGTCTCTTTTAATTAGGGGCACAAAGGAAATAGACTAAATATTTTGAAAATACAGTAGTTTTTTTTTTAAACTTTTAATTTTACATACAGAGCAAGCAAAAGTGTGTATTATTTAGTATAAACAACCGTATTAAACCACATTGAGACAATACAATTTCAAAATATTTAATCAGTTCCACATGGCCAAAGTGTAATAAAGTCCATCTGTGAGTTAGACTAGAATAGAGTTGTTTGCAGGGTTCTTTTCTAATCTACAAACTCAGAAGGCAAAAAAAAAATATAAAATGAAAGTATTCTTTTGATTCTTTGGGATTGTTGAGCCTATTATTAACCTTGCAGCATATTCTAATGTATACTCTGCAAGGTTGCAGAAGCCTTTTTTTATCTGTGTTATTATAACTGTGGAAGTTGGATGCTTAAGCCCCGGCTAAATGAGGTTCATTATAGCATTTTTATTGCTATAGCATGTCAGCGTATGAATCGAGACAGTCTCAATTCCCCTTTCGATTACTGTATTTGAAATGTATTTGAAATGAATAGACCTAGAGAACAACACATGCAGAATCCACAGTTTTTATTCTTTATATCAGTGTTATAGATGTGAGAGTTTTCCATTTTTGATATACAGCAGATTTGGAAACGTCTGTGGAATTTCCTTGGCAAGGTCTTCAAATTCTCAGTACAATTTAAATCAATTGCATTCACCAAGGATCTTTAAATGTGCAGACCAAAATCTGCTTTTTGCAGAATGATGTGGCTTCAATTGCATTTCAAATGCAATGTAAAAAAGAAAAACAGATGCTGTATAATATATCTTTACAAGAGAGCAGAATTTATACCAAGGGCCATAAACTATATAATAGTGTGAGCAAAAAAACAAAAATTGGGCTTTTTTCCTTTTGTTAATGGCACTTTATTGTGAGATATTAAGAGGTATCTGTTGCAGTATCTGTTTCCCAGTCCAAGTGGGAAAAGGGGATTAAAAGAATATTAAAATACCCTATTATACATATCCTCATCTATAATAAAAATGGACTAAATATGTCCAGTAATCCATAGCAACCAAGGACGTTTGCTTTTAAATTCGAATGAATGTTACCGACCCAAAATCTCGAATCGAATTAGAATACAATTCAAATCAAATGTCAGGAAGGCTATTAACAACTTCAAATGGGTCAATGGACTTCTGACATTGACTTTTACATGAACTCGCCAGGCTTTAGGTGGCAATCTATCAAAATTGAGTTATTTCCACGGCAGAGGGGTGATAAGTCTCGAATTCCAATTTAAATGTGAGGTTTTTTTTCAACTGGAAAATGTGAGTTTTGATCAAAAGATCAAACCAAAAATTCAAATTTGAAAATACCATTCGAACCTTAGTAAATCTGCCACTAAATGTTGGTTGGTTGCTTTGGGTTACTGCACCTGGGCAAACGTAGGAGGTTGTTTACTAAAACTCATATTCATCTAATTTTTTATTAACCAAACTCCCATCCATGAATTTAACTCATTTATCAATAATTATTCTCAAAAACTTGGAGTGAAAAAATATTTTAACAAAATTCGAATCATACAATTGACGCTCCGAAAATTCAACTGTATTGAATTGTTGCTGCGAAAACCTGACTTTATTGGGCAAAATTATTGGATTTTTTTTTTTGTTGGTTTGAGCCAGCAACATGTGGAATTGAAATCTTTAAAACTAATACTGAAAGGTGGTACATTTTGGACGAAAACCCTGACTTTATTGGATTATCCAGTTCAGATCAATTGGTCAAGAAACAACTTCAGGGACATGACCTCAGCAAGTATAAAATTGAGTATATTTGTATTTTTAGCAGCTTTGGGGTATAACTCAAACTCTCAAAAAAAAATTTTTTTTTCCATGAAGAATTTGAGTTTAATAAATAGGCCACTTAGTGTGTTTTACTACATAACTCCAATAAAAAATAATACACAAGAGCCATCAGCCTTGTGTATTTTTTTGGTCATGGAATTCCTCAGTGACTAATAATATTCATATAATTTACATTACTTTATGCCTACATAGTGCATACAGCCTAGTTTTTTTTATAAAGTTCACAACAGGACACACATCTTAAATATTATGGAAAATGATTTAATCTTAGAGTATGATTTTGGAGTATAGAAGGAAACCCTAGTATCTGTTTGTATGCATCATTGATGAATGCAGGTAGAACTGGGTACACACTGAGGCAAAGATATACCTCTCGTGGAGCAATCTGCAGGGCAAGGAGCAAAGTGAAAAAAGGCATGCATTTTTGAACTTTGCATCTTGTCTTTATTTTTATTAAATTTATATAGTTACATAGTTGCATAAATGAGACCATGTATTTTTTTGTTTGAGCAAAATCATATTAAATAACCAAAGTAGGTCATAAAAAGGTTCATGGTCAGGAACACAGCACATTCAGGCGGTGTAAAGTAAAACACACCTTGTTAAATTCAACATTTATTTTACACAGCTTTTCACATCGTTTTTTTTTGCCATTAATAATTTTACACATTATGATAAATACACCCCTTAGTGAGGGTGTGGCATGTACTAACAGATATGTTATTATTATTCTATAAAATATGTCTTTATAAGCCCACATTATTTTTTTTAATATAATGTTGTAAGGCTTTAGAATCTCATTTTAAAGATAGCTAACTAAGGAACTATAAAATTTCATCTAAGAATTTAGTTAAATTCAGCCAGTTTAAGGACAAAAGCATTAACATTTAAAATAATTTTTTAATGCTTGATATATTTACTATGTGCATGATCTTCCATCACATCATCAGACCCCTGCAGTTCTACTCTGAACTGAAGCTGTTGGCAGCCACATAAATAGAGTCATCACTAGCTAGCTGGCCACGATTACTTTATTGCAATGGTCAGCAAGAGAAATCGCTATTTTTCCATATTCGAAGGCTACATAGTCCGATTTCCATAATCCTCTGGAAGGGAGAGCAGAATTTTGACAGGCTTAAAAAGATGAAAGTTTCAGCAGAATGGAATCAACTGTGGAGGGCATGTCAGAGCATAAAAATGAAGATTTGACATCACTATGATAAGCAGAAAAGCAAGTGCATTTTAGATAGACAGACTGAGAAAACAAAATAGACAGATATAGTGCATACATTTTTCTATTCTTACATAAACTCAAGTAGTCCTGTTTTTTTCATATAAGGCATCTCTTTGTCAGTAAGTTATATTTTTAAGGTAGAGTTTTATTTGGAGGGGGGCGGAGGTACATTATCCCCTATGCACCACACCATAAACAACAAGATAACAATCAAGATGGTAAAATAAAGAAGCATACTGCCATGGACTGTTACATTGCTGCATAGTTCCAAATACAATATAGAACTTGATCATGATGAAGTCAAAAAAAGGGAATCCATCCTACCAGCAGGCTAGCTGCCAATTCAACCTCATGGGAAGGATACTCTTTATTGTACCCAAGATGTCAATCAGAGAGACCTCTGAATCAATCATTACAGGTGTTGAATCTATACCGTACCATAATCCAGAATGTTGAAAAAATGACAATTCATTTCATGTAGTGTATTGTATAAATAAACATTCTTAATTTTTGACTGATTACCTTTTCCTCTGTAACAATAAGGTAACATCTTGTACTTGAAGTTAGTTAAGTTACAATAGCCAATGATTTTTTATTTTTTTTTAAATACAACAAAATAAAGTTAAAGAACGTACAGTAGATACATCAATCTGAAGGTGCCATACACAGGCCAGTAAACTGCCGACGCAGTTTGGAGAGGCCAGGTTGGCACGTGTTAACGTCTATTGTTTGGATTCAGGAATACCTCACATGGAAATGGGGATCCTATCTCAAGAAATCACACTATATTAGCAGATGTCTACCTCTATATTACCACATTACTACCTTACTGCCTTTCTGTTTGAGATAAGGGATTGTTGCACAAGTGGTTTCTGACCAATACATTTAGGCTAACATTATATGGGATCTCAGATCCTAGTATTCCCAAAATAAGTGAGCCTCACTAAACCTTCACTATATATAATATTAGAAACACAGGGTAATTTGTTGACCACAATCAGTACATTTGAACATGGTTGATTTGGTTGAAAAAAGATTAGGAAGTGGGGATGGGTAATACCCAGCTGTTTTGATACATTTTGGTACTACTGGTTGAAGGTACATGGCGGACGTGAACGTTTCAATTATTGAATCTGGAATCTAAGATTAAGGATATCGCTTCTAAGATCATTTTTCAAGGTTTTACTGGTTCCAGACACAAAGTCAGTAGGCAGGACTATCCATAGGACTTTTTAAACTAGCCAAAAGAGGATGTGATGATTCAGATTAAAAACATTTGAACATAACACAGGAATTACAGTTTCTTTTGATATGTTTATATGTTTTTTTTTTTGTTTTGACTACTTCTTTGTACTTATTTTGGCCTGCTATTGGTTAGTGATGCTAGGAAATTTTCTTTTTCTACCCAAATAAACTATGCATGTATGTATTGTATATATTTTGATGGGTGTAAATACTGCATGTATGCACCTCTTTTTACTATATCTATCAATCTGTATACTGCAGGACCAATCATTTACTTATATTACACTTTGCTTAAAGGGGGAATTAATGTCTACTGAAAACTGCAGACTCTGTTTGGCAAAAAGAAAAAGAAACAGCCTGCATATGTTATAAATCTGTTTGCCACATTAAATTTGTGTACTTAGGTACTTGAGATTCAAAATCTACTATGCAGCTGCTAAATGAATATTTATATACGGTGAGATTTAAGCTTATGCTAATCCCTTTGAAACAAGATGAAGCAAAGGTTAGAAATGGAATTTCATAAACATGTAAACAAGACAAAGCAAATAAAATGGACAGAAGAAGTAGCAAAAATACAACAAGAAGTGAATATTTTATTGACTTATTGAAATGAATTAAAACGGATGTTCCACAGAAATACAGAGCTTAACTGAGACATACAAGTGAGAAAAAATTTACATGGGATCACCATAATTTGCTACTTTGCAAGTTTATACACATTAAAATTATCCCTGGATCCCAATTTCTAAAATGTCAGTCTTGCATCAATCAATGTTATGGTCATGAGCTCTTGGCTATTAAATAAAGTCAACAGAATTCATGTGAAATGCTAAGTAAAATAGATGGGGTATGTAAACAATATTGTTCTTCAAGGGACACATAAACAGAAGCACTGTTTTTTATCATTAACACTATCCTTTAAAATAAAATGTAAGGATAAATTCCAAAAAAACAATTCTAAAGAAAGATGGAAACATCAGCAAAAATATAAATACAAATAATCTTTTTAGAACAAGCATGGCATTTTCATAAATCTCTTTCAAATACCTCCAGAGAAATAAAAGTAAAAGTAGAGAATTTATGGCCCAGCAGCAGTTGAGGAAGGACTATTTGCTTACTGCATATGATTCAATGCAGAGTGTCCTCTTTTTGAAGCTCCTTCATATTTTTGGCATAGCCACAGGCTCTGCTCCTGCAATCCAATGGGACAATAAGTGAATTATAGCAGTTAAAGTCTGAAGTGGAGACAAAAATATACAAAAATCCTTACAGGCTGATGTTTCAGAAGGAAATATTTATGAAAGTGTCCAATAAGCTAGGAGTAGACTCTTGAATAAACATCCAGAAATACATTTATGAGATACAATCCAATTAAAAAAAAGAGTCAGGGAGACTGACCATACACTACACAAGCAAAGTAATGGTGAGCTTCTAGAAATAATGGACTGGTAGACAGCAATATGTAATTTGTGAACACTGCACCCTTTAAAAGACCCTTTGTCCAGGCATACAAAGATGGGCCTCACTTCCATAATGCCAGTGATATCAGCTGAAACAGTCATTGAATGAAGCACCCTACTGTTTAAATATTTAAAAACATGTGCTGAACTAAAGGGATAAGGTGAGGATGGGAATAAGGTGCTGAGACAAAATGAAAGTATTTAAAGGTTTACTCAGCAGTAGTGATGGGCGAATGTGACTCATTTCACTTTGCTGAAAATTCACAAAATGGCGAAAATTCACTAAAATGCATTGTCTACGAGTCTACAATTTTTTTTCACTCATTGGAGTATGAGCATCATTTTTACAGTGAAACTTGGTGAAAATTGTCACTCATCGTTACTCTGCATTAATTTTACATATTGAAGTGATTGAACCAAAAAAAGGGCAACACAAAGCAAATTTACCCACCACCAGCACAGATTCACTTGTAAATGCCTGGCAGTGCCAGCACTTACACTTTTCAACCTAAAAATGTTGTCAAAGGGGATTTGGGGTATTTTCTAGCAGGCTGAAAATGCCATCAGCCATTTATTTAAAAAAATTATGAACATTAATGATTTTTTGCATCAATGTAAAACAGTTATCTTGCAATGACTATAGGCATATTCAGCTAGTGAAACACCTATAAATTGTGACTGATAAATAATAATACAAAGGACCAGCAGATGTCTGAGGATTAGGATGAACAATTCATATCCCAATAGATGAATGGCCATTTCCATAAAATGAAAGAAACAATATTTGTTCATCTCTAGTACAGTCTATGGGGCAAATTTAATAAAGGGCGAAGTGGCTAACGCCAATTTACTAACGGTCTCTGGTGGTAATTACACTGCACTTCGCCGCACTTCACAAGGAGAAGTTTCGCCAGGGCGCCGTTAATTCACTAAAATCCGAAGTTGCGCTCAGGGAGGCGAATGGTAGCAACGTTTTTTTTAATTTTATTAAGGTTCCCTGGCCTTGTGTAGTATAATGTATTTGCTGCAGCATATACGGCCATTGTACTTTAACTGCACGGCATATGCAAATTAGCCAACACTAGCGTAACTTCGGACTGCTTCGTATTTTCGCTAGCACAACTATGCAAGCTTTTGGTACCCTGTGCGCAACTTCGGATCTTCGTGAATTAGCGTTGTCCAGGCCCTATGTCCCTATACATATAGTACATATAGGAAGTCCTCAGCTTGAAAACCAATACCAGCTGTGTAGGGGCATAGGTTTATTATGATTAAAATCCTCCTCACTATATTTCCTTTTCCTATCACTTCTCATTAAATCATAGAATATAATAAAGCTCATTAACTAATACCAGTGCAATGTGCAAAAGTACAAAAACAGAGGAAAATTGCCATGGTATTTACTGGGTACTGGCTAAAAAGTATGATTTATTAACCCCAACTGATCACATGTTATCTATTGTTAAGTTGTGTATACCTGGAATTCAGTTTTACTTAACAACAACTTGGTGCCCTTTCCCATTAACCATTCAGATAAAATAAAGCAGCAAAGTGAACAAACCAGCCGACGTCCTGCCCATCACAGCAATCGTGCGAAAGTATGCCCGACAAATTCTACTGGGAAGCTCACAGTGATATCATCAGATCGGCAATACATGCAGAGATATTATTGTCAGCCGACAGAAATCTTTTAACCTGTCCGATTGTCCAAACGACTGATCTCCATGGGACGAAAAATGTCGAGACTCTCCACACGCGGTCCTCAAATCGATCAGATCTTTTCGTCTATGGCCAGATTAAGGTACAACTTACATCATACAAGTTGCTGCATCAAAAATATGCAATTCATCATAAAAATATTTCATGCAGATGAAATAGGGACAACACACAAGAGCAACCCTGTCAGTTTTCAAGGCAGGTGGTAATTCTAGGGATCCCTTGGGACCTGTAATATGCCCCTTATCCAGCAAAGCAACATGCTGCAAGGTTTTGATTGTGCTCATACAAAAAGGAAGTAAAACATGACAAACATGACATCACTTTCAGATATTGCTCTTTTTAGGGCAACAAAAACATACATATTTAATTATTAATTTAAATCCTTTTTACCAGCCCTGTTCATTTAATTAATGTTGAAAAGAAAAAGGGAGTAACCTGCCCTTTTAAGCTTCCACTAAATGTTACCTTCTTTGTCCTTTAATACTTGTATTGCCACCAGTTTCTGTTTTTCAATCCTGGCTGGAAATAAAATCTGGATTGGGATCTACACTGATAATGGTCAGGAAAATAGTGCCAAGCAAGAATTGAATTTTATATATTAACTGTTGAAGGCAGAGAAGGTGAGAGCATGCTCTGTCTACAGTATAAACAATTTACTTCTGCACTTAAATAGAAGTGACTCTGAATGACCTCTTTTTTTTTGTATTTCCTGCAAATGTTTTATATAATTTAAATTGACACACAATTTACTGTTTTGTGGCTGTGGATTAAAAAAAGAAGGAAAACACAATCTATACTAGTTGCTTATATAAGTGAAAGATACCATGCATCTGGTTAGCAGAAATATTGCTGAAAAGATGTAAATTGACATATCTGAGTATTTTTTGGATAATAAATGATCTGACCATGAAATATAAAAATAAACAAATGCTGGATAATTTTCTGTAAATTCTTTTGGCATTTTCCAAGAACAATATGCTGATGGTGTTCCCATCATTTAGCACATATCATTTCTTGCTGCACTGCAGGATTTTTATTGTATGCAAATAAAACCTGTCTAAACATTTGTATTTATCTTGTAATCATCCACAGTGCAGTAACTGACATAAATACTGAGTAAGTAATTCAGTAAGATGATATAAAATAGGACATTACCTTAGTTTACCTTAAAGATGTTTATCTGAAAGAGAAAGCATTGTAGTGACTCAAATGCAATAACTGAGATTCTTCCAATGTTCTGCAACTTTTTTATGACAGAATTGTCAGAATAATTCTATGCTTGTACTTATAATTATCTCCCTGCAATGTATACAGTCCCCAGATTCTACCAAAATAAGCAAGTAGGATATCAATGTGTTTAGGTTTTTATCTTCTAACATATTTGGTATCTGGTTAAGTAAACAGGACTTTAAGGGGCAGATTCACTAACTTCGAGTGAAGGATTCGAATGAAAAAAATTTAAATTTCGAAGTATTTTTTGGGTACTTTGACCATCGAATTGGTTAAATTCGTTCGAATTCGAACGAAATCGAACGAAATCGAACGAATCGAAGTAAAAATCGTTCAACTATTCGACCATTCGATATTCAAAGTACTTTCCCTTTAAAAAAAACTTCGACCCCCTACTTCGGCAGATAAAACCTACCGAAGTCAATGTTAGCCTATGGGGAAGGTCCCCATAGGTTTGCTAACCTTTTTTTGATCGAAGGATTTTCCTTCGATCATTGGATTAAAATCGTTCGAATCGTTCGATTCGAAGGATTTAATCGTTCGATCGAACGAAAAATCCTTCGATCGATCGATCGCAGGATTAGCGCTAAATCCTTCGACTTCGATATTCGAAGTCGAAGGATTTCAATTCGAGGGTCGAATTTCGAAGTATTTTTAACTTCGAAATTCGACCCTTAATGAATCTGCCCCTTAATGTACAGTAGGTACGCTCTTATTAATCCCTCCTCACTTTCCAGGGTGTTTATAAAGGCATGATTTCATTCTTCTAACCTACTGAATTCTCACCAGTGTAGGGGACTTAAGGTTTTATTTTATTGCAAGCAGTGCCCTAAGCTTTTGAACAGCTAAGGGCTGGTCCTAATTTGCATTTGAGAGGGGGAGATGTTTCCCTATTCTGGGTTAAAGTATTCTCCTGGCAGTTCAGTTACTGGCTTGGAGATGTAATATTGTTAGTCTTTAAAAAGGGGAAGCCACCACGTACTTGGCCTCTTGGGTTCCCACCTGGTGGAGGAGGTGAATGGAACTCAGAGCCTGGGTGGAGGTAGGCCCAGTAGGTGAAGATAATTTGAGGATAGTTTTGTAATAGCTCCCTCTAGGAGTGAGATTTTGGATTAGGGTAGCCAGTGAGCAGCCTGATGAGGAAAGCAAAAGTATTAGTAATCCTGGGTGTAGAGGTTCAAGTGTATAGACCAAGTCACAGAGGTATATCCCATAGAGGCTTCACTTGGAGGGCCTGTAATCAGGGCTTGGACACTTTTTAAGTGAGGCTAAATCCTGTTACTCAACTCTGATTTGGACAAAAACTGATAGCAACTATGTTCCTGAGTAATTGCTGAATAACTGTACTTTATCATTTCTGACTATCCCCCAAAAGATTGTTATACATTCCTGCAAATGAAGAGCTATCATTTGTTTTAGAACTACTGGTGCACAATTGATTTTTATTCCTGAGAGTTATAGTTCTACAACCTTCTCAATAACTCCGCAAGGGCCCATCCCAGAGATCAAGAGTCACATGTAAATTGTTTCTCCAAGAAGTTGCCAAAGCACACATTACACCATTTACCTACAGGCTTACACTAGTAAAAACTGTAAATTAGGAATAATAACAGACTTACTAGGGGGACTATTTATTAAGCCACCAATTTTTTGGATCAGGCTTTTTGATGCCAAAAATGTAATAATTTATTAAGCGACAAAACTGCAACAATTCTGTATATGAAAATACACCAGCTTAAACCTGTCGAAAGCATGTAGAAATCAATGGCAGATGTTCCTTTTACAACTGCAAGATCTTTCTTTGATTCTTGGATTAATAGGAATTTTCCAACTGAAAGTTGCAGTTATTGTGCGACAACTCTAAAAAGATGTTTAGAGAAAGTGAGTTTAGTCGTAGTTTCAAAAAACTTCTAAAACCACTTAAATCTGACCTTTGATAAAAAGGCCTCCATGTCTAGTGAAGACATAATAATATTTATTATTATCCTTTATTTTTTGTAATGCTGACATATTCTGTAATGCTTTACATAGATTATACATTATTTACCACCTCAGTGGAACCCTAAGATCTCTATCACATTCACTAGGGACAATTTTTTATCAGAAGCAAACTAATCTTCCTGAAGGTTCTTGGAGTGTGGAAGGAAACTGGGGTACCCAGAGGAAACCACACAGGCGCTTTAAGAACATGCATAATTCCTTGCAGATAGAGCCCTGGCTGGAATCAAACCCCAGGCTCACAAGGCAGGAGTGCTAACCATTGTGCCACTGTGCTGCCCAATAAACCCTATGGTAGAAATCTGTTTATAAGAACCTGGCATATGTATAAAAGCTAGAGTGATCAAAACCGGACATATGGTTCATTGATTTAGTGAAGAAAATACATTTTTATCTATTGGCATAGCTATTAAAGACTGATTTCACACCATTTCTACCATGGATACATTTCAGCCGCATATTTTTATTGTTGTGTAAAAGTAATTACATAAAAAAAGATGTAGTAAAACTCATTGTACTTAGACCTGAATAAATCCCATTCATCATGGTCACAGGGATCATCCATTGTAAACAGCCAGTTGTGGTATTCATAAAGGCGTATGTCTTTTAATTCCAAACTAATTCCATAATGTATTCATTTATTCAACACAACCTCAAACCTGGTGTAACCTATTCAAGTCAAAGGCACAAAACCAGGTTCTGAACAAAAATGAAGGGGGAACATCTTAAAATGTTGTTTTCAAGCTATCACCTCTTTTACAGAACAAATTTTTTACACTCAATTACACATACAAATAATATCATTAGATTGCAGGGTGGCATTAAAGCGGCAGTTTGGTTTATTTCAATGACATTTTTTACACATAAATATTACCCTTGGTATAAATGAGATTGTGTGGGGCATATGATCTACAAGGATAGTTGTCAGTTGCATTTTATAACATCAAACTAGCCTGCAAACTGCTTTTGACAGTCTCTAACGGTGGATGTATTATGTTTAAATTCACATTAAAGTTTTGATGCAAGCTCTTCTTCTTGGATGAATATTGCTAATCAGTTTATAATGGCTGATGCATTACCATTTTACCACATAAAAGGCTGAATTCGAAAATACAAAAACAGAGGCAATCTTTGCATTAAAATTAGCTATATCGACCATATGAGGTTTTCACATGAAATGTTATATTACATTAGAAGCTCAATCGTTGGTTATCACGGTCTTCAATTCTGAACATCCAGATCACATTGGATGTATATTACTCAGAATTATCCAGTGAGCTCTCCCAATGGATAATTCCAAGCAATGGACATCCAATCTGATCTTGTTGCTCAGAGATGAAAAACCCGAGGATCAATAATTGCTTTTGGTCAGTAGGGGAATATCAAAGCTGTCAGGAATCGCAAGAGCATGCACCATATTCCTCCTCCACACTTCCCATTAGATATAACTGTGCTCCCTTAGGGGCAGTAAATCAGGCACTTTTCATCATTTACAAAAGCACTCTGTAATGGACCCATGTATTATATGTTAGACTTAGATGTCGGCAAACAAGTCTTTTTATTGCGTTACCCTAATGGTGTCTTTTATTACATAACCACATAAACATGCAAATAAATGACCCATAAACGGATGATTCATGTAAATATGCATTTCTTATTATGTACATGGGGGCACATTTACTATGCTGTGTGAAAAAACAGTGGGATAATAAACCACACATCACCAAGCTTCGCAGTGTAAAACACATTTTTACCTGTTCTTTCTTAGAGTGACTTCCGCCAGCAGCAATGTAAAATAAAGATGGAAAATTTGGCATTTACATGGTTTAAATTATACACCTTGACAAAATCGCTTGTTTATTTTCCACGCACTTTTAACAATGTTTTTCTGAGAATTTTGTTTTACACACCATACTAAATATGCCCCTTAGTATTTCTAAATTAGATACAGTAAATATAAAAAAGCATTTCTGTATAATTCAGAGTAAACGAAATGTTTTTTATGGAGTCAGATTTAAATTGCATATACTATGTTGCTGATCCATGGTTTTGACCCTATATATAAGCCATAAGCTTAACTGAGCAAAAGTCAGTAGTTGGAACAAAAGGCAAGTCCTACTGATTTCTTCAAAGACTAATCTATTGCTTTTTTACCCCCAATTTCCCAAGCCCTAAATTTAGAACATAAGTCAGCATTACATGGACACACGACTTTGTAATCAGAAAAGCTTCTTAAAAACTTATGCTAATTTTTTTTTGTGTATAAATGAATTAATGTTCTCTTTTTTATCAGTATTATACTGTACGATGGATAAAAGTAAAATGTTCCTTTTTTCCCCCATTTATTTCATTCTGATGAAGATGAAAGCACTTTATAATGTTATATTCTTAAATCCTTAAACTAATCTATTACAAAAAGTAAAGAAACTTTTCATGTTTCCTTCTCTAAAGGAAATAAACCATTAATAGGCTTAATAGCTGTCGACTCAAACCTCCCTTAAGGTTTAAATTTGTGTCATGCCTCTGGGTTAAGTCTGGGGGATGCAGAAGTATAGTCTAGGAATTAATTTTCTCTTTTGGAAACATAAAAACATATGGAATGGAGCAGACAGTCATGTGCTTGTCCAACTGATATTTCTAAAATACATGTTTCTTTAAAAGGATGTAAGCTGTGGCTATACATTGCAGAACTGTTTCAACAAATACAAACAATACACACACACACACACACACATATATAAATGTTTGAAGTCAGATTTCAAAAGAGGCAAAAATTAGGAAAAAAATGACAAAAACAAAATACTAACAGGGATACCTTTCCTTGTGTCTCTATAAACAAACTCTGTTTAATAAATCCCTTTCCTTTAAACCTTTAAGCACTGGAAAACATAATAGTATCTATAGTACCAACATAAAAGTACCATAGTGCCATAGAATATACATTAATGAGGTTTTTTTTTTTATCCCCGTTGTGCAGTATGTTAAAAGGCACAGATAGATTGAATGGTGCCAGCAAGTAAAGGGTTAAAATACAAATACATCAGTCTTTAAATCAGCATTTGTATCATGCATACAGAAATGATTATGTAATAGCTCCTTATTTCAATTGATATTGATGGCTGATAGTATAAAATGAAGCATATCATAATATTAACAGAATTTATTACATTTCATTTATTTTATATTAAAATGCCATCCATTTTTAAAAAAGCATATTTTATAGTTAATCATTATTTTATTCATTCAGCTTGAGACATTTCTTTTGTTACTCATTATTTTGTACCTATAAAATGTAAATATATTTTATATACAGCAGCAAAACATTGTGAAAAAAAAATGCTTGATAGATTGTGCCCTGGTCAGCAATAGAGATAAACAAATCAAGTGTTTTTTTCTTTCTGCTAACACATCAAGAGGGTTATTTATCAAAGGTCGAGTTTTAGAGGTTTGTGAGGTTTTTTTATACCTCAAATGAACTCACAACTTGCAATTAATCGAGTTTTCTGCAGGAAAAAAACTTGAATTGCTCAAATTAATCAAGTTTTGAGTAAAATCCACCGAAAAAAATCTGAACATCATGAAGGCTATTAACATCTACAAATGGTTCAAGTGTAACACAGTAAATTTAAATACATGAATATCTGCCAAATATCTCTGATCTGAAAAGAAAGAATCATTTGGATAGTATCAATAAACTGACCAGGAGTGCAACATATAAGTTTACATGTTTTACTGTTTATTAAGTTCTCATCAAGTAATCATTAGTTTCTGACACACCAGCTAACTTCTGTGTTAAATTATAGTTACACTGAGCAAAACCTTTGCCAGACTATAATCCTTAATGGACTTTCCCTAAACTCCCTTGTATGTCCTGTCAATTGGTCTGGTCCTTCCTTAGTGCTTTAGCTCCACAGAAGAGATAACATTTCTGTTACTGCTGTAACCACCTCAAAAGTTTTACAGTTGATTGTAAAGGTTATTTCTTTGCTATAGCAACTTCATGCTTTTAGAAGTTTTAGTAGTGTGTAGCAAATTACCAAAAGTCTGTAATAAAAACAGACAAAGCACATGGTATATAAAATGTCTGTATGCTTTAGAACTCACACTGTCACCTGATTGTTGTAATCTGCCTATTGTACTGTGCTGAGGTTGTTATATGGTAATGTGTCATGTATATCAGCTATTTCTTCCAGTTTTATAAATTATGTAATATTTTTATAGGGATATGTTGAATGAACTGTCTGTTGTACAATGTAGGTAGTACTGTTTTACAGGTCCCCAGACAGGTGCACATCAATAAAACATAAAAATGATTGTGTCTTCGCCTGATGTATTCAAGTTTTTATGATTGCTGCTTTATGACCCCCCCCAGAGGGTCACGTGGATAGGTGTGACAGAAAAGCGGGTTGCACAAGGAACCTCTGCCAATGACGTCTGCATGACCTCGACAGGTTTTAGCTGGAGTATTTTTGGATTCAAGCTATTTGAGTTTAAAAATTTGAGTTTTTTTACAAAAACACCCAAAAATTTTTTTTATAAACCCTAAAAAATTTGATCTTCTTTCAACCTGAAAATTCGAATTTTTGACTAAAACTACCCTCAAAAATCTTGAATTCTTTAGGAAAACACAACTCAACCGTTGATAAATCTGCCCCCAACTGTCACTGAATGTGTGTGTCACAGAAATTTCTGGTGAAACATCAGGCACACCATGTATATACCTAAGTGTGGTTGAATATGTAAATGCAAAAAAAGCACAGTTCCATGCTGTGTGGCTCTCTGTATTCTAGTGCAAAGCAATTGATATCCTAATTGATGCAAAAAACAACTAGATTATTTTTTTCCTTGTTAGTGGTCTTCAAAAAGGTACAGCTCCACAGAGCAGAATGAAATTGATCAGCACATGCATTTTTGGGCAGAAGGACCATAACAGCTGCAACAGATTGTGGTCACATGACCAGCACGATATAAGACAAGAAAGAAAGAAACAGGTTGGCTTGAGCTACTAAGTAATAATAAGTGAATAAGTGGAAAATGTAGCAAAATTTCAATGAAATGCGTTGGGAAACTTACATTTTGGTTAAGACGTTTTTAGCTCTGCAATAGAAAACATATTGCCATGCCTTGTTAGAGAAGCTCCTTTCCACTATGCAAAAACTATTCTTAATAATTAAAGAAAGGCTCCCATGTTGCCAATGTCTCCCAAGCCCATGCCTGAACAGGGGAAGAATAGGGAGGAATGATGTTGAAATGATGGTTGGCATTAATAATGGGATCAGAATTAGTGATGGGTAAATCTGACCTGTTTCATTCCTGATCATTCGCAAAACAGTAAAAATTTGCCAAAATGCATTGGAGTCTATGGGCGTAGTGTTTGAAGTGAAACTAGACAAAACATTTTGCTCATCACTAATCAGAATTCAGTTCAGTTCAGGTACTACAAGTCATTTGCAGCTATTGATACAACCTGCTAAGGATACCCTTGCAAGACAACCACTTCCGGGTTGGAATTAGTTCAAAGACTCCCTATCATGCTTGCATGCACTTAAATTATATTCATTAGAAGGCTGTATGGGGGCATTGAAGGTTCCCCCATGAGTCAAGGAGCAAGGAGTGCAAATACCTTTTGTGGAGCACAGGGCAATCAGTACCCCAGGAGGAAGTACTCTGTGTATAAGCAAAAATTGTTTTATTATTACTGGCTCTTTAACAGTTTAATTTGTATAAATATACATGCTCATATATATCTTACATATCTATCTTTCCTTTAGAGTCATGGTGTGAAATGAAATGCTAAAAGATGGCGAAAGAGTGTTAAAATGCACAAAACTTTGCAGTTTCCTCAGATATTATAGTCACTATTTCTGGAACATGCATTAACTTAACCAAGTGCAGTACTAAAATTAAATGATTTTTCCCAAAACAGGAAAGGCTAAGATAATGTTAAAGTAATATGATTAATGGAAAGTAGCTGTGAAATATTTAAGTTGCTGCCATTATTAAGTGCTGGTATTTTAAGGTGATTTACAGTGGTTTTCAAAAACCTCTCAGCTGTCGTAGATGGATTTGCAATTTGTTGTTATTGTTAATAAACAAGTTACCGTAAAGTATACCACTTTATTAGAAATCTTAAAAAACTGTACAGTGCAAATGAAGACAAAATAGTTATTTTTTGTGTTATGCAAACAGGAGGAAGATGATCCCTACAAACAGTATATCTGCTATTGTTTATGCTGCTGTATCTAGCAGTCAATGAATTGTCCAGGAATGGATCTTTAGAAAATGGGTTCCCTCTTTGGAATTGTTGTTATTTTTTCATATGGAATTCATGTTTATAAAAATTATTTTAAGGAAATGGGGCTATATTGGCTATGGTGCAATGGGGAAGTGTGTATTTTCTTATTTTCTTTCCCCTTTGTAGTGGGATTAACAAACAAAGAGAACCTGAGTGTCACACCCTATGTTTTCCACTTCACTTCACTTAAAGCATGTATGGTAAACATGTATGGTAACACTATTTTAGCACACTCTTGTAGAAAAGGATCACATTGACTTAAATAGCTGTTAACTATTTGCAATGCAGCAGCCCTGAACTGTCTTTTCTCATTTGAAAGATACTGGGAATTGAGATTTACAGCTCAGTGCATCCACCTAGTGGGCATTTCACTAGGAAAAATAAACACACAATTTTACTGTTATAAAGATAAACTAGATATAAGTTGGGAAATCAATAAATGATAATTACAATTGCAAACAATACAAACCCTGCACTGGGGAATTTGTGAGGTCTATCAACTTGGCACAGTAGGTACAGGTACACGAACACCACCTGCCCTCACACAGGGGACCACACATTGGCAAAGGGCATCCCCAGAGAGAAGAGCTGGAATCATGTCTCTCTCTCTTTATTTCTGGAGCTTCTCCCAACTGAGCAGACTGCAGCACTTTCCAAAATGATCTTTTCTGTCTTGCCAGTCAGTGCTTTCACTCTCTCTCTGCTGGCTTTCTCTCTACTGCTGGAAGATCCTGCAGTAACTATTACATAACCTCCCCTTGCCCTCCCTGTAGATTGGGGGCCAAAGGTTCTTCCTGGACCCTCCTCTTCCTCCTAGATGTCATCTGGGGCTCCCAGCAAGCATCAGGCATTTGCCCTGCCTCCCAACCAGTTTATGTCTCTGCCTATAAACGGACTTGATGATGACACAGGCAGAACATGGAGAAATGGTCTCACAAAACATACACACTTGACGCCAGCAAAATCATGATATTGATTTTTTGAGAGGACTAAAAATAAAGCTAATAATATTTGACTTGTATGAATGGGGCAGTACAATGTGCTGCTACACCTGCAGTATTTGCCTTCACTCCTCTCTGTTTCAGCAGCATAAATCATTCCAGTGTTCTAAAGCAGGGCTGAACTGAGTCATGGGGTATGTTTATCAAAGAGTGAAGTTAGAGATCACCACAGTCCTCTAGAGTGAAATTCCACCACTCTCCATTCATTTCTATGGGATTGAACTTTAACTTTCACCAACTGAAAAATGCAATAGAAATGAATGGAGAGTGGCGGAATTCCACTCTAGAGGACTGTGGCGACCTCTAACTTCACTCTGATAAATATACCCCATCGACTGTTCTTAACATATTTGCTTTTCAAGAACTTTTGTGGTTAATTTTTTGAGTGGCCACCACTTAAAATACCAGTGTACAGCTATGATCCATTAATTTCCCCATGCCCAGCTACAAAATTACTACAGCAGCATGGAAACACAGTGGGAATTCATATATGGGTTGGCATTTTGTGGAAGCACGGGCAAGACATAACTAAAATAACCCCCCTGGCTACTGACCAACATGCTGTTGTTAAAATACTGTAACATGGCACAATAGGAAATCATTTCAATGGCCCTCATCACTCCATAAAGGATTTAAGAATTTTGGTCCTTAAAGGCAGTTTTAAAACAGATAATGATAGAAAAGTGTGGGAATACCAATTAATGGAAATGTTCAATTCTCTAAAGAAGGAACTAAATCTGGGCCTTGGATTTATGGCTAATTATGTG
Source organism: Xenopus laevis (assembly GCF_017654675.1). Lineage (NCBI taxonomy): Eukaryota > Metazoa > Chordata > Amphibia > Anura > Pipidae > Xenopus > Xenopus laevis. The sequence goes on from NC_054377.1 coordinate 73,223,413, forward strand.
GACTATTTATGTGGATTATTAAAGGCCTGCTCCAAGTCGGAAATACCAACATGTGTGGATATGGACTAAAAGATTATATGGAATTCGTTTGATTCTACACTCCAATAATTCAGCCCTAATTTATACTCAGCCTCTTTGACCCACATTATCTTGTACCTTATCTGCTTGTCTCGTGCAGATCCCCTCGTAAATGACTTTGACACCTCACACATTGATATTTCTTTTTGTTGGTCATTTGATCTATGAGCTGAATGTTGTAAATATATCAGAGAACACCACAGCTTCATTGCAATCAGCTTGAAAAAGAAACTTAAATGTTCTGAAAGCTTGCTATGATTATATTAGTTAACCAATAAAGCTATCACCTTTAGATCACTTT